>NW_027176009.1:2402500-2555000 GCF_023055335.1 Clinocottus analis | reverse complement strand
CACAAACTATATATATATATATATATATATATATATATATATATATATATATATATATATATATATATATATATATATATATATATATGAAATTCCAAGGCTTATTGTTTTATCTTTTTACAATTTCAGGTCATTCTGTAAATTTTATTTAGGCTAACTGGATATTATTATTATGACTTTAATACGAAACATGTATCTAAGTAAAATCAGGAGTGCGTCTTGTTCATTTATCTCCGTTATAAAACGTGCGCACATTTTTTTTCTCATTAAAACTTTATTAATATCGGCTGAGCAATAAATTGTCGTACTGGTTCAGGTTTAGCTATATAGGGTAAACTATAACCATAAACATCTACCTAAGAAAAGAATAGTACAAATTACACGGTATATAATAATTAATTAATCAAACATATCATTCTTCTTACACATATATTGCAAAGGAAGGAGCTCACCGCGCTAATTATCGTTGGAGGGAAAGCTGTTTGCTTGATTGAAACACGCACAGCTGCACGTGCATCAAGCACAGATAATTAGATACACCTGGGGCCTCATAAGCTCCCAGCGGAGGGCGTCGTTGTTGTTCATCAGTCTCAGTCAAGCAGAGAGCCCACTGCGCGTTCGCCATGCCATCCACGAACATTGTTGACCAGCGGCTCTCCAAATTCAAAAACATGGGGAAAGACCCAGCAGTGAGTTGATGTTTCGTTTTCTTAGGCGAACATATGAATGCTTTTATTGACCATTCATCTCGTCCTCTTGCAGAAACTCCGAGAAAAACGCATCTTGGTGTCCGCGGAGCTTCGCAAAGCTCACAAGAATGAAAGTTTCCTGAAGAGAAGAAACATAACGCTGTCGTCTCTCCCCGACGAGGAGGCCCTCTCTCCTGGTTACGACTCCAACGAGCTGGTCAGTTCAGAAACGGCGTAAAAGTGTGTTTTAACTGGTGGAGCCTCTAACTGTGTGTCTGTCGTTTAGGTGTCCCGTTTACCCATTGAGGACATCATCAAAGACGTGAACTCTGGCTGTAAGGACGCTCAAACCCGAGGCTGTCAGGCAGCCAGGTGAGCCATTTTAAATTAGAAAATGCAGGTTCCTCTGAGCAAAATGATTGCTTTGAACAGAATTGGTCCAATAATCATATAATGGCGTAAAATGTATACAAGCAAAAATAACAAAGTTGAGGACCGAATTGTCCGAATGAACCATCTTTTGGAAGAAAAATGACACCAACTTTATGTCACCTGGGGCTTTTGGGGAATTGTAATGGCTAGCCCGTTGTACACCGAAACCTAATGCGCTACTTGACTATCTCCAATGGTACACCCATTTAAACTAATGGGACGTAGGGGAAAACTAAAGTAACTTGTAAATGTCCTCCAATCTCCTCCCTAGGAAGCTGCTGTCTCAGGAGCGTAACCCTCCTCTGAAGGAGATCATAGATGCAGGGTTGCTGTCCCGCTTTGTGTCCTTCCTGTTTATGGACGATGACCCGACTCTGCAGTTTGAAGCGGCTTGGGCCCTTACAAACATCGCCTCTGGAACATCTTGGCACACGCAACAGGTGAGAACACCGGACTGAACCTCTGAAGCCTGCTAGCCTAATTGTGGTTTGAGTGAAACGGGTTGTCGGGTACCCTGATCATCTAGAAATGTTTAAACTATCTGACTAGATGGTCTTGAGTTTTAAAGGTCTAAAAGAACAGTATTTGTGTCAGGTGGTGGAACATGGGGCTGTACCGGCCTTCATCGCCTTGCTCGCGTCACCGATGTTGCACATCAGTGAACAGGCTGTCTGGGCCATTGGAAACATAGCAGGTAAAATGCTAAAAGTCTTTAATACAAAATGGTTCCCAAAACATAAGACTTTGCTTACTTTATGGATTATTAACTCTTGCAGTATTGAGCTAACGTGGCTCAGGCCCCCGTCTTTGAATTGTTGATATAAATCAGTCACGTTGGCTTCCTGTACGAGCGTCACAAAACTTCTTGTTACAGGTGACGGTGCAACTTTTCGAGACATCCTGATTGAGTGCAATGTTATCCCAGCTTTACTGGCCCGCATCGCTCCAGACACACCAGTAAGTCAAAGCTTTAAAAGACCAGCGCCAACTTGGCACTCTAGCTTTTTCCATTGTACTTGAGCAACAACTTTATCAAAGTATAAGAGAAATTCATTTTAAGTTTAACCGCTTCACAAACGCTGAAGTTTACTTGAACTTGACCTACATTTTCATCGACTCATTGTACTCCATCCTCTCAAACTGGCATAAACTTTGTAAAGCTTGAATGACATTCAGCTGACTTGCACTGTAAATAGATTTAGGAGAACATGAGTCTGTCAAATAAAATATGGCTCATGGTGTGGACGACAGTGGGTTTTGCACAGTGAGTCCAAATGCTCCTGCTGTATTAGTCCCGTTCATAATTCTTTTGTCACAGGTTGGCTACCTGCGTAACTTGACATGGACGTTGTCCAACTTGTGTCGCAATAAGAACCCCTTTCCACCCTTGTCAGCAGTCCAGCATGTAAGTAAAATCTCAGATGCTGCGTTTCGTAAGTAGCTTTGCGTTCAGTGGCACCGAAGATTTAATCACTGACCAGAAAGGTGCCACAATACCAGCAGCAGGACTAATGTGCAACTGTTCCTTTAGGTGCTACCTTCTCTGATCCAGTTGCTCCATCTCAGTGATAAGGACATCTTGTCTGACGCATGCTGGGCCATCTCCTACCTCTCGGATGGTGACAATGACCGTATCGATGTTGTGGTGAAAACTGGCATTGTCTCTCGGCTGGTGGAGTTGATGGGCCATGATGAGCTCAGTGTCATGGTACTGTGCGCTTGGCTCATTTAACCCTGTCTGACGCTCTATAACTTTAAACACTGCATTAGACTTTCCATCTGCATGTGACTCTATGACCACATTGTTGCCTCTTATGTTCATGTGTGTTTTTCTCAAAGCTTGGTGATAGGCCAGACCCTTGCATCTGCCCCATCACTAGCTAATCAGTTTCCTGTGACCTCCAGACACCATCTCTCCGCGCAATCGGGAACATAGTGAGTGGCTCAGACCTGCAGACCCAGGTGGCAGTTGACGCTGGCGTTTTGGAAGTCCTACCTCAACTGATGAGGCACCCCAAAGCCAGTGTGCAGAAAGAGGCAGCGTGGGCATTGTCCAACATTGCTGCTGGGCCTTGTAGACAAATCCAGCAGCTCCTCACCTGCGGCTTGCTCCCTCCTCTGGTTGAACTTCTCAGAAGTGTGAGCAAGTATAATGACTCTGATTTTGCTTCTGATGTCACTGTAGTGGTACTTAAAAATAAATAAAAGACTGCAGGGACAAATTACATGGATTTTATGAGATGGCTTTAGTAGC
This sequence comes from Clinocottus analis, assembly GCF_023055335.1. Lineage (NCBI taxonomy): Eukaryota > Metazoa > Chordata > Actinopteri > Perciformes > Cottidae > Clinocottus > Clinocottus analis. Next base: position 2,551,625 of record NW_027176009.1, on the reverse strand, counting down.
TGAACAAATTCATTTTTTTACTTTTTTTTTTTTTTTTTTCAGGGAGACTTCAAAACTCAAAGGGAGGCAGTGTGGGCAGTGACTAATTTCACCAGTGGGGGCACTGTGGAGCAGGTGGTCACTCTGGTGCAGAGTGGAGCCCTGGAGGGGATCATTAACCTTCTGCAGGTCAAAGATGCTAAAGTCATCCTGGTCATACTGGACGCGATCAATAACATCTTCCTGGTGAGAAGGCTAAAAAAAACACCACATTCTCGCACCTGATTATGAATTTTGCTACAGTTTGACTTAATGGATAGACCAGAGTGCTGATTTTAGTAACTAACTTTTTCAGGCAGCAGAGAAGCTTGGTGAAACAGAGAAACTTAGCCTCCTGGTTGAAGAGCTGGGAGGCCTGGACCGCATTGAGATGCTACAGAACCATGACAACGATACGGTGTACCAGGCTGCTCATGCACTGATTGAGAAGTACTTTGGTGACGTAAGTAGCAGAGTCAATGAAAAATTGCCTGTATTTGACAATTAGGCATATTTTGATTTCATCATTACATCCAAGTAAATTTGGGGATTTATGGAAGACTGGATTAAGCTTGTTCCATATCTGACGGCAAAGGAGCGTGTAAAATGGCACCAGTAACGTCTTTGTTATTGCAAGTTTAAAACTTACTAACTTTGACTTTTTGTTGTTTCCCTTTTTTTAGGGAGTAGTCCTGGGAGATAAGGTGGAAAATACAGATGAGGAATTTGTATTTAAAACGACTGATCTTCATGGATCCTTCAACTTTTAAATGTCTTTCATGTTAAAATTAATAAAGGTTGTATTTTTATACAATGTCTACTTTGTTATTTGTATACATGTTTATAAACTGTGGCAAAGCCTTTGGAAGTACAGGTTTGTATTAACTCATGCGCTGATAAAAGCTTACTGGCATACAGATGCCAGTAAGCTTTCTCCAGTTATCTGAAGATGGAATAAATGCCCAATTGCAAAGCTCTGATCTAACACTGGGTGTTGCAACATCCTTATGTGGCTAAAGGACCCTCTAAAGACCCTGTAAATACTCAGAACACCTTCAGGCTGCCATACAGACCCCAATGCCCCACTGAAGGCATCTGGTGCCTCAGGTCTGTTCAGGCGCGTCCAAATCCCTCTGGACTCTGTGACGTATTAACAGCTGCTCCCGCAGGATGCTGATCAAAGCGAAACATCACTTCCCGAGGAGCAGCAGGGAAGGTCTGCTCTGCATACACAACCTCCCCTACAGCTTTATGGGATGAGTAGTTCCTTCACTCTTAAACATGTTCACACGCTGTTTTCAAGTTATTTGCACTTAATCCAAATGTTTTTATGGCTATTAATTGGCTTAGGTCTGCTTAAATCATATTAGGGTTGCCTTAAAATTCAATGATGGATGAATGAGAAATTCACTTTTGGGAACTGGGTTCAGTTTATTTAAATTTTAAAAAGCAATCATTTCCTACTTATTTGAATTATGCACTATAAACATATTTGACAGTTTACGCAGATTTCCAGAAGAGCACACAAGTTAACAATAGGCCTCCATATTTACATGAATTGAAACTATTCCTATTATAACATTGAATAAATGCTAAACATGCTGAGTTCTCAAATATCCAAATCATTCCCTTTGTTTAACAGATAATGAAAGACAAATTGAACCACAGAAACAAGGTAGCAGACGCTTGTTGGTTTGACGTCAAATGTTCAATAAGGTAAAATTTAGATTAAGTCATTTTGAGGTATAAATCTTTCCGTTGCAAGGTAGGAGCTTTAATTACTTTTCACAAGTGAAATCTGCATTTTATGCATTGTATTTCCCTTTGAAAGGTATTTTAACCAACACTGACTGGGATGGGCTACTGCTTGTTCCTGTTGGTTTTAGACTTGAATAAGATTTTACTGATACTCATGGGTCTGACCCCAAAATGTATAGAGGAATATTGTCATTTTAATTGGAATAGCATAATATGAACAACTGTCTCTTTTTATAGCTGACATGAATTCATAGAAACAGTTCATGTCCCAGCCACTTCAGACCAGACTGAGATCTGTGGGTCATTACATCTGTCCAAGAGTAGACGAACGAAGGTCTTCAATTCAATTTGAGAACAATGAGAAAAGAACTTCCCAATAACAATGGTTGTGCCATATATTACCAGAAATCCTTAGCATTCAGTCACAATTAAATGTGAAGTTTTATAAAGGCCACAAAGGCGAGTAAAAGTCAAGTTTAACATACTTTACATGACCGTGAACACATCACGGTGACTGAAAAGGACTCTTCTGGAAGTATCGAGTATAAAAAACATAACATCCTAAAAAACGGAATACCACTTCTTAAAAGTCAGATTTTTTATAAAAGGCAGCCAAGTTTTAGTCGTACTGGTCCTTTCTCTTCCAGTCTGAAAGCTGGCCTCCCAATTTAATGCAAGATGGTAAGTGTCAATATTGTGCGTTCCTTAATTTGCCCATAGCTGGAGGGAAACTCTGCATGCTCCAAACAGACAAAGGGAAGTGTAGAAATGTGCAGTGGGCCGGAAAGGCAACCTGCTAAACTATACAGTAGTTCATGTTGCGGTCAGTAACAGCTGTTTTACAGACATTACTATTGACAGCTTGTACATGTCACACAAGAGAGTGATTATGGCCCCTGGTACTCCACCAGGATGGAGTGTTTTATTAATAAATACCAGTAGAAATCCAGGAAGCGGGACTATAGCTGCAGGGATCATTTGTGAAAAGCACCGTATATCTTCTCCATTCACCGAATATCTTCTCCATTAAGTGTTGGATGTGTGTGCGCGAGCGTCTACATCTTCTCGTATGCGAGTTCATGTCCGCAGGTGGTGCAGGTTTTCTTGTAGAGGTCCTCCTCCGGATCCACCACCTCCTCTGCTCCGTACTGATGTTGGTGAACGCTGGTGTCTTTGGTCCACATGCTGCTCCTCACCGCCCTGCGCAGCTCTGACACACAAAACACAGATATATGAAACATCCACACGTCCAGAGGTTATGGAGTCGACGCTCATTGACAAACATTTCTGTCTTGTAACTAACTTGGTATTTGAGCCAAGAGGTCACTAACCTTTGACCTTCTTGTTGAAGCGTTTTTGTTTCTGCGTCTCTCGGTTCTCTTCCCTCATCTGTTTGGCCTCCTCCAGCGCCTCCTCGGAGCCCCACACCTCCATACACCTCTTCTCCACCTGGGTAACACGTACAAATACATAATTCACATCGACTCATCCAAACATACAGAACAATGAGGAGGTATTTGGCCTTTGGCCAAAAATGTTCATGCTATACTGTACTGTTATTCTATCAATCAACATTTTTTCAGGTTACTTGATTATTTACTCTAGAGAATTGTTGAAAATTGCGAAATGTCCAAGAGCCCATGGCCTCTCAACTTCAGATGTCTTAGTTTTTCAGAGCAACAGTTTAAAAAGTTATTTAATTTACATGACATGAAGCAGAGAAAAAGCAGTTCATGATGGTGGCCTGCAGCACTACTGTAATTCGGTTACTGCTTGATAATCACTCTTTATATGTATGTTGGTCTTAAAATCATCTTTTAATGTTTTTTTTAAATAGTCTGTGCAATACCCTCATGTCTCATGAACATACAGGGGCATTTCTTTAAACAGATTAATATCTTGCTTTATACTTTATTCCTAATCGTAATGATTTTTGACAGGAGATTGAGCCTTCAATGAGATGGTCAAAATAAATCAAATACAGCAAAGACAATATAAACAGAATCAGTTGTAAGTTTGTGTATAGTGCTTTTTAACTTTTAGTGTCGTGTGATATAAGTTCGTATAGATTGTGATGGACATAGTCCCCGTCTTCCAGCGAGTACCTGCAGTTTGAGGTAAAGCTTCATGTCTCCCCAGATGGCGTTGTGAGGGTTTTTCTTCAGTATGAACCGGAGTGGAGGCTCTCTCTTGTCCAGGTCACAGTCCTTCAGCAGGTACTGCTGCTTGGACTCAGTTCTGGAGATTAGTTTATGCTTCTCCTCGTTGTTTCTGAGGAGGAAAGAGGCGTATCATGTTAATACATTTGATTGTGTTGAGTTTTGTAGAATTGTAATAGTTTGGGGTGTAAATATTGGACTTGCACATGTATGATAAAGAATTGTTTATTGCGTACATTAAAATACATGAGGGTTATGATCATTTAAAAGGGATATTATTATGAAAGATATGTAACTGTGTGCATAAGAGGGTCACTGTGTGTTTTGTATTACTGTATAATAATTCAGGAGTGAATGGAATATAAATAGTCTGCATGTGTTAGAATTGTGTTACCGTAGCTGATTCTGGCTTTTCTTTTCTCATGGACATGGATTTATGGACATTAATCTTCAATTGTCTGGCATGTCAAAAATATAATGTAAAAATCAGAACACTAGCTGAAGTTGAATTTAAAACCAAAGAATAAAACAAAAGTTGGTTATCTAAGGAAATGGAACATAGATGACAAAACCATGTTTTTGTCATATATATTTTTGGCATAGTTAACCCTTTATTGCATTAGTATGAGTTCATTCATGCTTTTAACAGTTGAATGCATATTACGCACAATTAGCATACAATATCCATGATAAGAGTTGTACTAAAAATGCAGAGGAATTGCAGGGCAGACCTGAATCCTAATGAGAACATAATGGCGCTGCAGAAATAAATAAAAATAACGCCACATTCTTTCAGATCATTAAAATATTAACTGTGAATTATGCAAGACGGAGAGGTTCCACTTTCCTTGAATATAGTTTCAAATGTGTGTCAAATTTGACACATTTGAAACTTGTTTTGCTTTTCCTAAAGCTGTATTAAAAAAAATACTTGTATTTCTTCCAGGCACTCTGTTAGGGGCGTGCTTGCGTGTGAGTGAGTGAGTGAGTGAGTGAGTGAGTGAGTGAGTGAGTGAGTGAGTGAGTGAGTGAGTGAGTGACTATATACCTGCACTTATCACAGACAGACAGGTCAAAGCTGTTGCTGAGGTACGAGTCCATGAAGGGTTTTTGACAGTCATCGCATAGCAGGTAGTCTGGCTCGATGACGGGGGCTGGAAACAACAAAACACGCCCACGCTCAACACGACACGTGAATGCACGCGCGCGCGCACGCTTTAACTCAAGTCCCCAAACGCAACACAACGCACCTGGCTGATGCACGACCTTCCTGCTCCTCTGCTCTTCCTCCCCGCCCTGCTCCTCCTCGATGAAGAAGCCGGCACCGGAGTCGATGGTCTTGCAGACCTTCGCCGAGGTCGCCCCCTCCACGGCGGCCAGCTGGCGGCTGGTGAGTCGCGCCTGCCGGAGCATCAACGCCTGCTGCCGGTTCCGCTCGATTTTAGCACGCATCGCTGCAGAAAGCTCGGGTTTGGGACTCTGTTCCCGGCCGAGACCAGCTGCCGGCCCCCCAGAGTCCGATGGGTCCATGGTGCTCTCCCCACTGGCACTCCGGACCAGTCGGAGTCTGGTCCAACGCGAAGAGCAGCTTGTCGGTCTGTTGTTACAAAACGAGCATGAGCACGCTTCCGGTGGCTTCTTCTTCTTCTTCTTTTTTCATTTTCAAGATGTGTTACTGCCTCCTGCTGCTCGGGAATGTGAAGCACCAGAGACGTCATCCTACTCGTTGGTGCTCCATTAGTGTCAGTGGTTAACACAATCAAAGTTTGTTGCATCTGCCACCTGACAAGTTCATTCATGCCTTCATTTGACAAAATCCAGCTTCTTTTTTTAAATTGTCCCTCCTGATCATATCTACCATTCACTTTGACTGAATGGTCAATGGATCATTGATACTGGTTGACGTTTGAGTCCGTCTTAACATCGTATGTTTATGTTTTAAACCGTTCCCAAAGTCCGCTCCAGCCACAACAATACTCTGGCACCTTCATTAAGGGGAACACCACCTAGATTGAGAATTTGGTATTTATATGGCTTCGGAAAGTTCCCTCAATATCTGTGGACACGAACTCCTCTCTTTCAAAGCCAAAAACAAGAGAAGAAAGTCTCAAACTTGTGCTTTTGCCAAGTATGGAGCTGCTCCGTGGACAATTCATGAGAGACACAGAATGTTAGTTTTCTTTATTCATACCCAAACTAATTTGCGTTAATCTATTGTAGTGTTACACACTTTATACTTCATGACATCACAATTAGACTCTCTCACAGCATAGTACAAAGCATATATCCGTATCCATAGCCCTCAGTCAAAGTACCTTTTTAAGTTGGTTTGAGGTTAAAATGATGGCTTGAAGGGATTCAGCATGTTTATCTTCTTCCCTTGATAATATACTTGAAGGGGGCTCACCCAAAGCTTTATGAGGCACAGACAGACCAGGAAGTGTGAACCTGTTTGCAGACCGGTACAGTGAGTACAGTGAGTACAGTGAGTACAGTGAGTACAGTGAGTGACTATATCCTCAGTCGTCAGTGGAGAGAAACGCGCACAGAAAGCAGGTGAGCATGTTCTTTACTGGTGGACCAGGTGTCCAGTGAATCCCTGTTGCATCACGCGGATCATGGCAGCGGGCCACGCATGCTGCTGTAAGAGGCTTGTGTCAAAGTAAAGCAGATCACATCCTGATAGATGACACTGCAAACCTGACCTGTGTTGTGAAGTGGGGTGAGAGGTAAAGGGACCTGACTTTTTAGGTGCTTCGTTACATTTGAATTGTCCTATGACCCAGCTATTACAGATTTGACAAATTATACTGAGTCTTTATTCTTTCTGTATTAACATAGTTATATGATAATATTCATTATTTCAGAATTTTACTTTTAAGATCATGGAGGCTTCTCCAAATGATAGAGAAATTATTAAAAAACTTTCAAAATCAATTCCAAAGTTAACGATGACTCCAAACAGCACCAATGAAAATTTGAGGTTTCATTTAATTTATCATATAGCACTTTATACAGAAATGAATGATACATGTTTTTTTTTTACAGTATAATACACAATTCAAGTAGTACATGGATATGATTCCAAACTTAACACATAATGTCGAAGGGAAATACAAAAGCATTTTACCATTTGTCGTGGTATTCAAACTGGTAAAGGAGAAATTCTTACAGATATTTCTATATGCACTCATTCATACACACATTTTACATAATCCACCAAAGCAAGGACGATAAGGAGATGATACGATATGGACAGAGTGTGAGAATAGAAGTTGTGTTGAGGTTAACGTGCTGGCTAGGATTACAGACAGGAGTTTATATACAGATTACAGATTACAAATCTTTTATACACATTTTCACAAAAGAAAACAAACATTTCATACTTTCCAAAAAATAGCGAATAGTCAGGGTAAATGAAACGGACAATTTGTTTTTGCAATTTATGAAGAAAATAAATTGGGTTAACACATAATATAAATGTTTAACCCTTTGGAAGTGTTAAACCAATGAAATCATGAAAAACAGATTCATTTATTGAATAAGAAAAAACATCTTCAACTGAAATAAACTTGAGTGTTTTTGGAGATATAGTAAATAAAAGCAGTACATTGTATTTTGCATTTATTCAAACTCGATTTACACTGAAATAAAAAGCAGTGGATAATTTTATTGAGAGATGTCTCGACCCCAATTGAGCATTCCTCCAACACTGTTGGAGCAAGTTGAATATTGTGGGGGGAATAAAGTATAAAATATGTCTCACATTCAAATGGGCTTCATGTATTTGAAAGCATGCAACATGAGGAAAACTAATGGCATGCGTCGCAGAGCGGTTGAGGCCGTCACGCAACAAGGGATTGAAGCGATGAAGACAAGATGGACGACGTTGAGACGTTGATTGGGTGCGACACTAATAGGTTACTATATCTGCCTCACATCAGTAAGTAGTGTCCTGCCCGTTTTAAGGACAGTTTGACATTACTCATTAAAAGAAACAAAGGAAACCCAATGAACCAATCGACCTGAATTTCGCAAAACAAGAAAAAAATGAAAACAGATTCATTGATTTACAGACAGCTCTTTATTGTGTGATTGTTTGATCTTTTTTGGAACATCAATCTGAATATTTAAAATATATGAGTTGATGGAAACATATTTGAATGGATTGGTACCTTTATACCTAGTGATAATAAAGTTTTGCTGACGTTATTTCACTGTAAATCTAATAGAGAGAGCGTTTAGAAGAAACTAACCAAAATATATCGTCACAACAGTCCATGTTTGGTTTTACAATAAAGTTGCGGGCCTACCTGCTGTTTCTTACAATAATTGTATTCTAAGAATTCGACCTCTACGTCGCACACTGAACACAAGAACGTAGCATGTGAACGTAGCGGCGCGATACGTTATACAGTACATGAGTTTGTTTTACATCAAAACATGACAGAAGAAACCCGATGATACCTGTTGATAGTGAACACTCTTTTTTTTATAAATACATGATTTGAAAAAAAAACTTTGAGTTCATAAAGTAAAATATAATGGAGAACACTAATCTTTAGTCCATCACTTGTTGTCCAGACTGCATCATCTATTTGGAAATGCCACACTGACCGGGTTTTTTTTACATTTCCATGCACAAAGTGCAGCGCAAAGGCAGACAGAACAGAAAAATACATGCTCACAAGCTTATGATATGAAAAACCCCAAAAACTTTAAAGTATATTCAGCATGAAAACACCTTAGAACCTTCTATCTGTGTAAGCTCTAACATAACTATCATACAATAGTATCCTATCATGAATAGGGTGTAATTTCTGCCAAATATGTCCTTGAATATACCGCATTGAAACACCCTCAAGGTTTTTTAACACTGGATATTTCTCTTTTGCTGCCATTGCAAAACCATACAGGAGGTAAATGAACAAATCTAAAGCAGCTATCACACTTATGTGTTGCCCGACCCTTTCTTGTTTTTTTTTACCGCAGACATACAGGATCTTTCCGGAGCTTTGCTGCCCATTAAAAAAAAACAACACCATAATGTCTCATAAAGTTTTCTTTCGCTTAACTCGGCTGCTTGCATGAGTAGTAGAGGAACTTCTTCTACTGCCAATCCTTTAATCCTTTTGGTCCTTTAGTTAAAAAAAACACAATCTCTGGTGATCTTCAATTGGAATGTTCCTTCCCAGGTGGCGTTCACATAACTTGTTCATCAGTGTTCAACCCAAAGTGATTACTTAACGTAGTCACATGGTACAAAGAGAGCGGCGTCCCTCCTATTGGGTGGCATAAAGTCCATTGATGATGTGCAGGTGTGTTTGCCAGCTGCTGGTGTGATGCTGGTGTATGAATTTCCAGTGTTGATTCAAGTCAGCGTCTCTGCCTAACTGACATCCACAACCTGTGTGTGTTTGTCTTCTTCACCTTCCACAAGTATACATATTCCACTGTGTGTCTGTGTGCATGTGTATGTGTGTGTGTGTGTGTGTCTGTCTGTGTGTCTATGTGTGTGTCTGTGTGCATGCAGTCTTCAACTGTGTATGTAAGTGAGACAGATAAGAGACAGTTTGCGTCTGTGTGAGCATGTTTTTCCTCCCCTATTGTAAATCCTGCTGACACGCAAGACCATTCGCGCCTACTTTCTGGCCCTCTTTCTCCCCTCAGACAGTGATGGGGCAGACGATGATTTTGTCCTCCAGCATGACGCTAATGATGAGGAAGACGAAGTAGAGCAGGAACATGAGAAGGCCCAAAAACTTGCTCATTCTCCACTTGCAAGCCGCGATGGAGATGATGACGAAGAGGAGCATGATGAAGAGGAGGACTATGGCGCAGAACAAGCCGTTGCTGCTCACCTCTACCGGCTTGAAGTCGTTGATGATGTTGTAAATGAGCCAGGGGAACGGTAGACTGTAGGGAGAAGAGAAGAGTTACTTTGGTAATGAGAAACAAACTGCACTTCTTCTCAACTACAAACAGATATTCCACTGTGTAGTTTCTTGCTGGACTCACCCCACAGTGATATCAAAGATGTTTGAGCCGACAGAGCTGGACACGGCCATGTCACCGAGGCCTTTTCGTGCTACAATCACACTGGTGATCAGGTCAGGGATGGACGTGCCGGCTGCTAATATTGTGAGGCCCATTATCTCCTCTGTGATCCAGAACGTCTCTCCAACCTGAAAGCAAGAAGAAGGTGGTGATGTTGCACAGTTTAGAAACTGTGTCAGAATCCTTTACACATTGCTCAAAATATTGTTTTGACATGAGGAGTTTTATAGATTTTCAGTATCCACCAAATATTCAAAATATACATATACTAACTAAATGTACAAACATAAAGCAAACAGAATCCCACCGTAGAGGCAGATTTTAAATTATAATTAGTAGAATGTCTTTTGTGAGTTTCAAGGTGGCAGGAATAAGATTATGTGGCAGGGCGAAGATAAGTGTAAGCAGTGCTCCTCCATGTTGATCTCCTGAAAAGCTGGTATTTGTGTCCCCACAGCAGCTTACATGGAGACCATGACATTTGTGTTCAGTAAGAAAATCTAACAAGTAAAACCTTTGAAGATCTCCAGAAACTGACAGAAGACCTTCTTCTTGGATGCTCCCTTGTGTTTTGGTACGGCAGTCTGAGACCAGTATTGCGACAGGCTGAGACGATAAAGATTCGCCTAGCAAACCTCAGCTAGCTCACAGCTCACAGCTCACAGCGCTCGTGTGAACTAAAAAAGCTGGTGCGCCTCCTCTATGCTGACATGACCTCCTGCTCCAGCAGGAGGCCTGTCTGCATCTGTGCTGTTAAAATAGAGCGCTACAGGTTGATCTGGCCGAGGATCAAGGCAGATTAGTTGGGATTAGCTGCCGCGGTCACACATTCAACACTCTGACTGCTGCACTGACTTATAAGAAAAGGTCTCAGTATTATAACAGAATATGCATCAGAGTTGGTGTATGTAGAAATAGAGAGAGAGTGTGTGTGTGTGTGTGTGTGTGTGTGTGTGTGTGTGTGTGTGTGTGTGTGTGTGTGTGTGTGTGTGTGTGTTTACCTGGTGAGCCCACCACACCATCAGGTAGGAGAAGAAAGCAATCCAACTAATTGAGCCGAGGAAAGTGATGGGGAAGAACTTTGCTGAGCTCTGAAAACCACAAAGGAAATGTTTAGTGTATTTACACTCAATCAATTATTCTTTGACCCAGTCAAGAGCCCGATATACCAATGTCTATATACACAACGGTATTTTGGAACCTGCTGTTACTCACAAAACTATGAAGCAGGTCATGTAGTAAATTATCAAAATACTAAGTAGCACATGTAACATTCATTTTATCATCAAACGACAGCAATGAAAACCAGAAACTCTTCAATCCAGAATGTGAATATGTAGTCGTGAAAAAAAAATACATCATTGATTGCATTGTGTTAGAACTCCAAGTTGCTACTACACGCTTTACGTCATATATGCGTGTGTGTGTGTGTGTGTGTGTGTGTGTGTGTGTGTGTGTGTGTGTGTGTGTGTGTGTGTGTGTGTGTGTGTGTGTGTGTTGTCACCTCTCTCCTGACGTCGGGCAGTGTGAGCCACAGTGGCAAGACGATGGGCATTATAATGAGGTAGGTGACGCGTTTCCTGTTGGTTTCGGGCCAGGCCAGGCTCAGAGGCTGGTCTTCATCCTCCTCTTCTTCACCCCCCTGAAAAAAGATTCATTTCTTTACAACATATCGATAATAATTGTTTTCTTGGCTGAGGCTCTGTAGAAACATATAGTTCAACATGGGAACTTGGAGGAGTGCTGAAAGATAAAAGCCATACCTCCTCTCCCCCTGCAACACCGTTCATGGGTGGTGTGACTTCCACTGCGACATTTGAACTGTTGGGGATGTTTTTATCAGCTTGGGGAAAGAAAACAGAAGCCAGATAAGAACAGAGTTTCAGCAACTTGTTCACAAAAACAGAATTCATTTGAAATAAAAAAAGATGGTGTCTAATGACAATAAAAGAAGAGCTGTAACTTTACATTTTACACCCTTTGGAGGTTGTGTCTGGGACAGGGGTCCTGTGTTGACAAACAGAATATATTTATTAATTTTCTGAGGTCATCCTGACAAATGTAACACAGCATCACATACAGTACACGCTCCTTTACAGTGGACAGACCAATCAGTCAGCTGATAATTGATTGAACGGTACTCATTGATTCATCACGTTACTCATTCAAGCAGGATCTTTACAAAAGGTTTCAAGGGAAGTGAAGCGATAACCTCAGCCATACATTTTTTTTTTAGTTAAAAAAAGTTTGGATTCGTCACTTGATCTTTGAGTGGGACAAAGAGACTCCCGTAGTTTCACACAACGCTGTTGCTCACCTACACCGTTGGCACAGCCAGCTTCGTCTTTACACTGCTTTTTAGCCATTTTGTGAAGGATCGAGGCCTTCTCTTTAAAACGTCCTGAAACAAAAGAGACTCAGTCAGCCCGGTATGGTCTATTTCAGATACATGCTAGGAATATTTTCTAGGAAAAAGGTAAGGAAATGCTAAGATGTGGAAATTGATTGGATGAATGAAGAGCTTACAATATCTTACCTTAGCCAAACACTATTGTGCCCATAAACCTGTTTTGAACCTAATTCTAAATACTAAACACCAAAATATATTGTTCATTTAATTCACACCCACAGTGCATCCTCTGTTTCATGGTACCATTGTATCTGTCGTGTTGCATTTGTGTTTGTGCGTGCGTGTATTTATGTGTGGTGTTGTGTGTTTTTTTGCTTACCCATACCTTCGTCGCTGAGAGGGTCGAGAGTGTGTATCATGAGCTGGAAGATGCTGTTTCTCATCAGAGAGTTGTGTAGAGAGGCACAGCTGCCTTCCCTCTGCAGCCTCGGTTTGGCCTATAAAATTATTGAATGGCATATCTCTACTTCCTCTTCTTTTTAATGTAAATCTAGAATATATCTCTAGATGTTTCCATGTATCAAATGGCTGACTTTGATACATACAGCATACTGTAAAGACATGCAGACGCATAAATGTGACCTGCAGCAGAAGTTCACACACACAAAACCAACTCACCATCAGCTTGTTCTCGTCATCTCCGGGTTCTGGGGCCTTTTAAAACACAGAGAAATAAATAAATATATGGACATTATATCTTTACTCATAAAAAATTGACTGGCATCAAGCAACACAAGCGCATGTATTACATGCCATCCAATACATTTGGCCTGCAGAAGATACTCATTTCATAATTTCACTACTAGTTCAGACTGAGTGGTGTTGTTGGATTGGACGACTCTGACAGGGTGCGGAGGCCATCGGTGAAAGAATGAATGGATAGTTACACTACAGTGAAGGAACTGTGATGATCCCAGAAGTTAAACGACTCCAACGGACCATGTCTTCAACTCTTTACGTCTTGTTTACTCAGCAGATGTTCAGTAAACAATGAATGAACATTAAAAACATACACAAGAAAAATATGGCCTGTATGTATGCATCGTTTTCCTTTTTTAGGAAGAACTCTACGGCTATTTTATACGTAAAAGCTTCCATTGGAGAAAACAAGGGTCACACGTGTATGTCACATGACCTCCTCTTCTCAGATGTTTTTAATCTTGTTACAAAGGAAACACACACACACACACACACACACACACACACACACACACACACACACACACACACACAAACTCTGTTTAGATGTCATGGATCGATGCAAGCTTGCTCTTTAGAAAAACTGGAGAAGAATTAAGCAAAGAATAGACTCAATTTAGTAATGTAATTAAATAAAGTAATGTTTGGGTCAGTTTAGAAAGCTTAGAAGTTAGATTGTAATACATGGAGACCAAAAATCACGTTTTTTTGTAAACAGTGCACTGTAGTGTAACAGTGTAACTAATCATTTTAATGAATATTTCACAACGGATCTTCATAAACTGGGGCATAGTTTGTCTAACCATTCAGTTTCTCTGGATGTAATGTCCAGAGGTTTTAAACATATTAGATGCTTTTGCCCTTTTGTAAATAAAAAAAACAACTTAAATGAAATACACTGATTTCTGAAGCAAACAGCAAGTCAACCTGTCTGTTATGTCTTCAAAAAGAAGGTTTTAATGAACCTTTACTGTGATAAATATTTTGAAGTAAACTCACTCGCTCTCACACCCTCACACCAGATTCAAACGTATTATTAACCAGCAGCCCCGTCTCAGGTGAGTTGAACTCATTGTGCCGCATCGTTTTCCTTAAAGCGCTAAATTTAAAACACAGCTGAGGTAACGCCTGATGTTTGTTGCACACAGGCATTCACCGACAACAAGCAGAGAGGTGAAGGGGTTTGTTGTTGACACGTTTTCATGATGGAGGCCCCAGTTTGAGAAGATAATCCCCTTAGCTTGCATCTGACAAGACACCTGCTGCTGTTATGGCAGCAAAAGCAGAGCTAAAGATAAGGGGTGGTGTTGTCTTTCAAGGGTCCCACTTCTATACAAGTTCTTTTGACTAAATATCAGGTATTTCACGTTGGCAATCCTTTTTATCCACCAAAATGAATAGAAACACATTTAAGTTACTGTTAACATCACAGAACGCGTTGTGCACACCTGCCCATGTGTTTGCGGAGCAGCTCTAAAGGCCGGGGCCAGTCGGGCATTATTGCGATGGTTGGCGCTCACATGCTGCTTGGTGACAAAAGACACTCACAACCGGCTCTGCTGAGACTGAAACTGGATTTTAATTAGACCGGTATGCAGCAGTATACTCAGATAATTGCTGCATAGTGCAACAGGTTTATATTCTGCATGGCATACTGTGACTTATTTGGAAAAGCTGCTAATCTTTGTGGCCTTACATCCTTATGTCACTCCTCTCAGCGCTGATGTGTTTGTGAGGTTAAACCTCTCCTCAGATTCCCTCCATGAATCACTGATGACTAATCACCAAAAACCTCTCTCAAATCAATTCCAGCAAGCGAGGGGATTTAAAACAGAACATCCACCAAATCTTTTTTTTGCTTGTCCAAGAATCCAATACGACATTCAGGTAACTAAAAATAATAAAATAAATATAACTAAATTAGCCAGACCTGAAAAAACTGATTGAGATTATGATATTCAAGAGGCATCTACTCTCAGATAAAATAGCCTACATTGTTACGTTTGTGAGATAATGTACAACTATTTCTATTTTGAAAGATATAATAACACATTTACAGATTGGATAATCTATAGATGAAAGCAAGCTCAAAATACATTTAAAAAAATGTTGTGCCACTGCACTGCTAATGTCTACAAATTCTGCATCCAAATATGATGCGACATGTTGTCATGCCGCATCAATAGTTCAAGATAGGATGCATTGTTTTTCATGCAGTTATACTAGACTCCAGCTCATATGTTTATAGTTTACATCTCCGGTCACAGACTTAAACAGAACAGCTCACCACGGGTCATTTCTATGAACTGTAAATTACAAAGCAGAATTTCAAATGTAAATTATTTGTATATTAAAACGTTGTACAACAGAATGATAGTGCTCCAAACTGATAAATAACACTTAAGAACCACAATCTATCTATCAAATACAGAGTTTCCACAATCAATCAAATCCCATCGTGTTGATACAACAGCGCTGTTTGAGACCCAAAGATGATGAGAAGAAGACGAAAGCCTCAAGCTTAAAATATTTTCGACACTTTTGACTGAGCTGCTGCGGCTGCTCGTCGCATCCTTGGTCAACAAACACTGGAATATTTCCAAATCCTAAAACCCTACAGATGTCCACCTTTAATTCCAATCATCATCATCATTGGGGCACTGTCCTTTTCAGATTTTCCACACATTTCTATTTCCACCCCGTCTCCTCTCCCTCTCTCCACCTGACTGTCCGAGCTGTGGGACTTAGCTAGGATTAATCTGCAGAGATCACCACATTTAGACTGCTACTTTTCAAGCCTGCGTGTGAGTCTCGCAGCAACCTTCACAGATCACCTTCTTGTCCCCTTTCACTCTCATCGGTCAGCAAATATTAAAATCACTTTCGGCCACACAGCTGCTGTTTAATTGCAATTTCATATGGGAATGACAGTGGAGTGTAAGCAGTATGTGCTCAACAGATCACATCAGCAGTTATAGATGCTTTTTTTTTTTTATCACGATCCCAATAATCTGAAATTTAAAAGTATGGTCTGCTGTGCAAGTGAAGAATCCATCGAATGAGCTTCGCGCTGACCCCAAAACCAAATGGATTGTGTCAAATAGAAGTGTCACAATTGTTAAATAAAGGTTGTTTCATTTTAGCAGTTTTTTGTTGGATAATTACATCAAACAAATAAAAGTGCATCTGCACCTTGGGTCATGCACATTACATTTTCTCATGTTCTCTTATGGCCAACCTTATATCTAATCAGTAACATGGAATACATAATAACTATTGACGAATGAATCTTCCTTCTCTGCACAGATACGTATGTCAAGAAACTTCTGTAATGCGCTGCTGCATGACTATTCGCGATCCAGGTTTAACATTAATGATCGCAAGGAACAATTTGAACATTACGTTCGAGTGCTGCATGTTTGCTGTCGTCACCGCAGGTAAGCAGTTGATAAGGGGATCAGAGAGGATTGTTGTATTTAGTGGAATCAGCAAGAAAACCATCAGATCTTCTCTCTCTCTCTCTCTCTCTCCCTCTCTATATATGTAGACACTCTTTGCACTGTGTAAAACTACCTGGAACATTGAGCCATAATTCAAATTCAAACCACACCGAGGTTATGAGCGGGACTGCAGGCTGAGGACGGGGCAGCCAGTGATCTGCTGATTCTTGCTCCTTCCAGAGAGCATCTGACTATTATTAGTGACTCTAATGGGATTGGAGAGCATTAACCCGAGGGATTATTAAGCAGCTACCGACACATGAGGGCACGGCAGTTGGACATCAAGTGCCGGACGACAGAAAGAGAAAAGCTGTTCATGGGCTGAGGGGAGGCAGCCTAAAGAACAGCTGATTCCCAGAAGGGCATGAATGTCAAACAGAGCGTCTGTAACAACACTGATCGCCACCCAAATATGCTGCATGTGCTCACATGTTCACAATAAAAATAGCATGTATTATACAAAAGGTTGATAAGATATAAAACACAGTTCTGATAATAAATTCGGAGTCTGGGGGGAAAAAAAAGTCTCATTGAAATTGACAGTAACTTATTCCTGGTGAATGGATTATGTTAAAATAAAAATATGTTTTGATCAGCTTGAAGAGGATGAAGACACTGAACAGTATTAAATTATTACTGTTACTATTACCAATCTACTACCAAGAAAAAGAAAACAGTTACATGAGCATTTAAGGCGTGGGGTTTTAAAACAGGTGATCATGACATCATCTGTTCCCTCTAATGTGAGAACTTCTCCTGGTCTGAATCCCAACTTTAAAAATAGTTGATCCTCCTATAAAGTTTTTCGAGACAAACAAACCCAAAGGGGGTGCAGCAGTGCACTGTTTACACCCCTGTAGAACCGGTAATGGGTAATATTCATATTTGCCACCTGAGTGCCATTTTAGATTACGACATCAGAGAGCAATAGATCGGTACACAACTCCAACTACACGCAGACAAAAAAAAGACACGGAGATAGACTCTTTGTGTTTTCAGGTGTCTTGAACCTTTTGCAAGGCAACATAATTTCCACCCTGTGTCTTGAATCTGCTCAAAGAGCACTCCAAGCTTATCGCCAAATTAGACTTCCCCATCATCTTTTCCCGACCGGCATGAAGTGATTGGTTTAGTGATTGGTAAGTGTCTTGTCATAGGTCAACATCCTGTGAGTATGACTCATACCGTGCAATAAAAAAACATTAATGTCCTTCATAAATATTTAAAACACTCACTCATTCAAAACGACAACCGCGTGGAAAAGAAGTAATCGCGCTAAAGATGAGATAGCTGGAGGTCTGAGTCACTCATACTTTCCTAACATTGTGACCAGATTGTGAACAGATGCTCTGCAATTATATTTTGTTACGTTCAATGAGCTGAAATAGAAGACAAACAACACTCAGAGCTGCGACCTTCCTCCAGAGTCAAGAGACTACTTTTCCCAATGTCAGGACAAAGACGAGGGGGGCTGAAGGAGGCATCGTGCTGATGAGGTTGAAGACATGCGACAAGGATGTCTGATTTCTGATTTCATTTAGCTGCTTTCTGTTTTCATCATACAGGATACTCAAGTCCAAATGAAGCCTCTCAAAACTGTCAATTTCATTAACTGTCTATAAATAATCAGGGTATATACCTACTCCTCATATGGAAGTTAAAAATAATACTATGCATGGGTGGGTGTGATATTTATAAAGTTATGTATGGTGTTCTTACGGGCTATACGTGTAAAAACATAACTATAAACCTGATTTGTAATGCTATAATGTGCTTTCCTTAGCCCTAAGATATATGGATTTCTAAATTGGATGAATAAATGGATGACCGAATTTTGACTGAAAGTTAAATAGATTTGTATAAATTCAGGCTTGTGTAGTTCAGATAACACTAGGCTTATATGTATCAGATATTAAAAAGCCTCAAACATTATCTGAAGTGAAGACATTTTATGGACCAGTTTTGTTACATCAGTCCTATCTGAGACTTTGGTTTGGTTTCTTGACTTGATGACTTAAAGTAGTTAAGTAGTTAGTTAGACGGAAGACAAGGCCCGTTCCTAGGCTTAGTCAGCACCAAGAGGCTGCAGTCTGGCTCTGCGTCTAGTACTGTCCGAGCAGGTGGCAGGCTAAGACAAAGCTTTATATCCTTCCATAGAGGAAGTCAAGAGGGGTTGGCTACTTGACAAAGAGTGCTGTCTGTTCAACACCCTGCCTGATTCCCAGAACAAGAGCACTACTATTCTCGAGGTGGGGAGCAAAAACAGGTTTACTCTGGGGCCTTATTCATTGATCAGTCATCAACAGATGCCCCGATTTCAGTCAAAGGATACGAACAAAAGAACTGTCAGGCTTCCATTCTAGAAATGTTGAATTCTAGAAAATCTCCAATAAAAAACCATTAAGAAACTCATGTCAAGAGACACAAACGTTCACTTAAAGACACAATACACAGCTGTGGTTTTCTCATACGGAATATTAGTTGGCTATTTTCAGCTTTGAGAGATATGTGTTAAGAGTGTTAATGTTGTTAATGTTAAGAGTTGTTTGTGACCGGGCCGCTGTGTAATGGATGTATGGATGGATGGATGAATGGATGGATAAATGGATGGATGGATGGATGGATGGATGGATGGATGGATGGATGGATGGATGGATTGATGAATGGATAGATCAGATGCTGGCAACCGAGATGGGGTGAAAACATAAATTGAAGGGTAGTGTGGGCTTCAAAAGAGAAGTATTAGGAGAAGATGAATGGATGAATGAGTGGATGAATGCATTGATGAAAAATGGACAGCTGGATGGATGGACAAGTGGACAGAAAGATGAATGGAATGATGGATGGAGTCAGACTCACCTTTGGTGGCGTCTCCAGCTCGTCCACCTGGTTGCTGCCCAGGAGGGCTTTGATGAGATATTCTACTTTGGCATTGAACTTCATGAATGTCACATAGCAGGTGTAGCATGACAGCAGGCTGATACTTTCCCCCACCGTGATTTCATTATCCAGAAAGAAATAGATAAGCATGAGCAAGCCAACAATATAGAACGAGACATCTCTGAACAGAGGCCACCAGGTGAGGTTCAACACCTCTTTGGAGAACAGGGCGCACATCCCAATCACAAACAGGATGTTGAAGACAGCGGAGCCCACGATGGTACCGATGCCAACGTTACTGTGGGAGACGAAGACTCCTATGACAGAAGTGAAGAGCTCCGGGGCTGAGCCACCGGCCGCCATGAAGGTGGCTCCTGCTACATCATCAGATATCTGCAGCCTCTCTGTGATAACAGTGAGCGCAGGAACAAAGAACTCATCGCAGACAATGGCTAAGGCGATGAACATGTACAGCATGCCAAACATATGAAAACACACATAGCCTTGACGTCTGTCCTCCACGCTAAAGTAGTCTGTTGGGTAGTCCCCATGGTTCATCTCTGTTTCAAATGATTTCATGGCCACCGGTTTGTCCTCTTGTGCGACTGAGAAGTTGTTGTACTGCAAAAGAGTTCTTTGGGGCGCTGCCGCCTCTGCTGAGCCCTCAGCGGACGACCCCAGCTCCTTGGCCACTGCTGTGACCAGCGACAAGGCACTCCATGAACAGAATGTGCAAACCGCCACCATGCTGATGATGAAGCCAAGAATCCGCCCGGGCCGCAGCTTTCTTTTGACGCCGTGGTAGTAGTGCCTGGAGCAGCGGCTGTGAGGGCCCAGAAGAGGCTCAGAGCTGGAGGAAGCCATCCTGTCTCGACTTCTTAGCAGGAAATCCATGGTGTTGGCGTAGGTTGACAGGCAGAGGGGAAGTGTCTGGAGTCACCCCCGGAGCGAGGTTGGTGGCGCTGGTGGCTACGAGGGCGGGGGTTTGACAGGCCGCTACGGTTTACCGTTTTGTTAGCATGCTGCTTCCCAGTCTAAGCACAATGGAAGCCCTGCAGTCTGATTCCAGGATCTAGCCCATTCAAAGGCATCCTCATATTACTCCCTGCAAGACAGAGAAAGGAAAAGACTGTTTTAATCCAAGCATGAGAGTTTGTATGATTCAAAAAAACAACTATGAACAATGAGTGTACACAATTAGAATTCAATAAATACAGATAAGTGTCCGAGTGAGTGTCCTAATTCTGTTTCTTTTTCCACTCCTGATATCCCTCCACTTTCAGGCCTCGTTAGAAGTGAAACATTTACTCAAGTTCTGGTCTCAGGCACTTTTGAGACACTTGTTGAGTATTTTTGTTTGCTGCTGCTTTTTACAAATACTCAACTACATCTCAGAGGGAAATATTGTACTTTTTAAATGTATCTAACAACTAAAGTTACTCAGCAAGCAATGGTTTAAAATGCAAAACATATGATGAATACAATAAGGTATATTATTATAGATTAAACTAACAGATGAAACAAAGTGAATAAAGTAGCTAGCATGATCCCTTCACGACTTGCTACACCATTTAAATTTGCTTGAATGCTATTGCATCAGTAATAAACACAATAATATTTGTTGAACTGTCTATTCTACTAACTCTATTGGTTCAACATTATGCTACTGATCATATTTAAACTGTCAGGTCTATATTTGTGTCGGTTGCTGATAGATTACCGGATTTGACTTCATGTAGGTTATCTTTTAACGCTCAGATGAATAACAATTGCTGGGCAAATTATTCCCTCTCGGCTTTTTTTAATTTTTTCATATGTATGTAACCTTACAAAGATGTTTCACAGAAATTTAAAACCGATTTGTCATTGTGCTGAGAACCTGCACTGTGATCTCGACCTTAAGTGAAGCTTGGACATTAGTGAAAGCTGATTAGGGAGCTATTTAATCCCTGAGAAGATATACTTAGATTAGCCTCAGGCCTAGCACACTGATGCCGCTGCACAAAGTCAAAAAGTAGACACCAGGAAAATTATCAGTGAATTTGAGTGACAACGAAGAACTGAAGAACACACTTCTTATTCAACAAGCTGCAATCTTGAAACTTCATCTCATGAATCCTACACAATCCCAATTGTTAATCTGAGAGACCAAATTATTACAAAACCAACCATGCTCTGAAAACTGCACAGTAGTAGTGGTTTAAGGATATAGCTGAACTCTAGACATTAGAGCAAAGACAAACAACAACTATAAACAAATATATATTTTTCTCGTACCACACTTGGAAATCTCCCGTTCAGGACTCCAGCAGGTCCGAGTCTCTGAATGAATATTCCAGAAAATGTAATCCCAAAAAGAGAAAAGTCCTGAGAGCTAAGAGTTCAGCCTGAAGGTCCCAACAGTAAATCTTCAGTGAGTTTTTCCTCCCTCAGCCGAGGTGGAGCTCCAAGACGCCAGGTCAGAAGCCCAGAAACCAAGGGCTCCTCCCTCCCTCTCAATGTTCCTCCCCTCTTTGATATGGCCTCCCTCCTTCCCTGCTTCAGTATATCTCCACCTTTTACCTTTCCCCCCCCCTTCTCTTCTCCCTCACATGTCCAAGAACAAGGATCAATGCTATCTTCCTCTCTCCACCACCCCACCTCCACCTGTTCCCACCTCCCCCAGAGCCATGTATAATTTCTTCCTAGCCCCACACCCAAGCGAATGCGTCTTACACAACGAGCTTACAGCTTGGTGGGGCTGAAGCCTGCTGTGCTATCAGATCATAGTTCTGTGCACAAAGTCTTTGAAAACTATCCCAACTACTCCATGACGTAGCACGTTGCAGCATAGTTCAGAGAGGATGCTGCATGATCTTAGAGCTTTAACACTTTTAAATTAGGGTCAGAGTGTTTCATGTGAAAGAGGCATGAAAATATATATTTTTTAATTTGCACTGAATTTGACTACAAATGTATTCTTTTTTTCAAACCATATTTGGATACTTCCCTCCAATTATTGACATCATTTCTTACTAAAAAAAGATTGTTTGAAAATTAACAGTTTTAAACAACCAGTTGTTGGAGGTGACATCACCGGCCTCTGCTGTGTTTCATTTCCCGCATGTCTGTAATTGGCTTTTGGATACAACACCTGCTCTGAATCCTTAATTTGTAGCACAACACTTAAACCCACTGACTTATGCTAATGTGGGTCCAGTATGTGGGTCTCCGGACATAAGACTAGATATCAGACTGTCAAGATATAATATAGTATTAAATCTCAATCTTTATTTTGCCAAATAAAAAAAACGGTACCATATGTTTGTTTTTTTTACAAATATTATACAATAATAATAATAACAAAATAATTTCTTGAAGGTGAAATCATAACACAATTCAGATTGAGCCATGTGGGTAAGTTTCAGAAGCCACGTGAAGGTGAGTTAACTTCTATGACCTATTCTGTTACGTAGCGTGTCCTGAACCCAGCCACACTGCCACAGTGGCAGTGTGTGTGTGTGTGTGTGTGTGTGTGTGCGTGTGTGTGTGTGTGTGTATGTGTGAAGTGGTGTTATAGAAGTCAAAATAAAATAAATGAGATAAAGAATCGCATCACAAAAAGAAAACATTTAATGAGAATTTTGTATTTGACGATAAAGACCATCAGAAAGATGATTGTAGAGATAGTTTTATGAGAGTGATGTGAAATAAAAGTAGAGAAGGAATCACACCAGTGTCGACGTCAAATCGGACCAGAGGTGTGCAGTGTGTGCGGGGCCTCCCCTCTCTTCCTGGCGCCATACCTGTATCTCACCTATCTTCTTCTTTTAATATTATCCACACCTGAAAAAAAGTATTGCCTCACAAGGTGAACTCAACACCAGCAATGCTCTTGTGGCAGGTGAAAAGACCATTTAAACCACATAGCCCTGCAGGGGTTACATTCAACCAGGCCCATCAATCGTTTCTCACCTCCTACTGTTTTTATCCAATTAAACAAGAGCATTCTTAATAGCATGTACCGCTAACTTTCCCTCACAAGCAGCTGCTCTTGGTTCTTAGTCTGTCTGATTACTCAGCCAGTCAAGCTCTGTTACCTTCTTGGAACAGGCTTGCGGTTTTGTTTTTTTCAAAACAATCTGCGTAAAGTATGATGAAGTTGCAGAATGGTCCACCTCGACTTACGCATGTCGAGGTGGCTCTGGGACAATCTCACGTAAAGAAAACAAGAGAAAATACAAATTGTGCGAACGTTACTTTGATTAGAGGTGTCGCATGCTCCTCTTATTAAATACAGTACACACTGTTAAACAAAGAGGAGACGCCATGGCCTAAAGTGACAGCTGGTGTGGGCCATAGGGTGTTTAACCTCAGAAAGGATTCTGCATTGGGATAGCTGCTATATTAAGGGCCATGTAAAGTTGTGACATGGCTGAACTTGTTCCATAACCAACCAAACTAACCCAACCCTCCTTCTACTTTGGCAAAAGTATATCGCCTGCTGAACTTTAAATAAAAATAAGTCCCTTGGCATACAGAATGTCACCAGACCTTTAGTAGTTTGCGACGCTTTTCTCTTAAAAAAAAACAAAAATCAACTTTAAGATAGCCGAGTTATCGTACAAAGATGTAGCCTAATTACGTACACAACCTTGGCCAAGAGAGTTATAGATGAAAACCTCGAAGAAAAAAAAAGGTTTTTTAAATTCTATCAAGGTGAGAAGAGGCTCACTTGTCAAGTCATTTTCATTGGCCGGCCAGGCAGCGAAAAGTGAGAGGTATGCATGTTCCTCTGTGAAGCTGGGATCAGCAGCAGCTTATTGGCTCAAGCTTGTGCCTGAAATAGCTGCTAAGTTACATACGCGTTAGAGAGAGAGACCCTCCATCTGTGAGCAGGGACGGCCCAGGTAATCGTGAGATCTATATAATGAGTATATGAATAGAAGGATTCAACGGGAGAGGCAACAGCCATGTTTACCTTCTTCAGCTGATGTCCTTCTCTTACACTCCAACCAAGGAAACTCAAAAAGACTGCAGCAACATGTCCAACATATGATTTATATGAAAGATTATTTTGTTCTTACATGACTCTGTTTTGCGCACAAAGGTCAGCTTTACCCTACAGCCGTCTCTGACACCGGTTCCCACACAGTGGATGTGCTAGAACGGGACTTTTTTTAACGTAACCTACGTAACGTAATAGTGTTTTTGTCCCCTCTGTACAGCTGTGACGAGTAGAGAAGCATCTGTGGCGGACAAATCTCTTTCAGATAAGGAGACTGAAATAATCACACTGTTCAGTAGAGCACATGAGAGGATGCTGAGTTGGGTCTTTCACATGTGGAGATTTCTTGCCCTTTTTTGTTTATGTCTTTTAAGCTGAGCATCTTTCACTCTTGGACTGATAAACTGGGACGGGTGAGGATCTCGCCTTGAACATTAAGAGGATGGCAAGGGAATGTGTTTTTTTTCACTCTGAAGTTGTTGATTGATCCAGACACTAGTTGGCAGAATAATCAAAAACGGAAACGGAAAAAAATATGTATTATTACTGCCAGAATTATTATTTATTTTACTAACTATTGTTGTTGGTCTAGTTAGTTTTTCTGTAGGTCTAAATAAATAAGAAAAAGGTTATGTAATGTTTATGAGCCTCCTGATTCAATGAGTACCAAGAAACCACAGCTATAGATTGCTGTTTCTTTCTTCTTCTTTATTTGGCAGAGCACCCAACTGAAGTTCAACGCAGGAGAACCACACCTGTTTCCTCTTATAAACCGCAACAGACATGTTTTATATCTAAAGATGAAGGGAGTGTTTCTCTCCTAGCAGCTGGAGGTAAATGTCTATTTGTCTGGCTCAGTTGACTGAAGTTTCACAGCTAAGGATCTGTTAATCTGCGATGAGGGTCATGATATCAGTTGCTCAGATGGCCAGTGGGAGGACAACCTGTGCAGACCACCTACCACCATGAAACCATGCAAGGCCTCAAACCTGACACAAAACTGCTCATAATCTTGGGGAAATCCTCTGATCCTCAGCTACAGAGAGTGGGATTACTGCCAGTCAAGAAGCCCGGCAGCAGACACCAGTTCAGTGTCTTGTCCTGGATGTTCATGGACATTTGGGACATTAATGCACACAATAAACATGTTACAGAGATAAGTTTGGACATTTCGCATGGATAAATCCATCTGTGCAACAGCTCTATCTAGTGGTTTAATTTCAGCATTACTTATATTTGTGTTTCCCCTCCCCCCCCAAAAATACCAGGTTACCTTGTTGGCAGGAAGTATTAACTTAATAAATTATGAATTACCCTTTCGTACTGTTCTCAACATTGAACTGTAGTAAGTTTTGCTCAAAAAGCATCCTGCTGATGGTCTCCTTGTTAAATTGGGATTTGGTTGAGTAAATAGTTGCATGTCAATGCACTCAGTGCTCTTTGTCTTCTGGTAAGAGTCTAAACATAAGCCCAGCAACATTAACACCTGCAATAACAGACGTGTTCTTTCATCTGCAGATGGTGTTTACACCAAGTCTGCTGGAGATTCACTCGACTAATCCACATCCAGAACATCAAGTTACAAAGGTGGTATTTATATCACCGGGGTGGAAAAGAATTCCTATTATTTTAAAGCAATATTTAATTAAATGTTCAAATCTTACTTCGGTTTGCGTTTATGGCTTTCATCTTTCTTACAACTATGATGTTTTATTGACCACAATGATGTTCCAGGAGTGTCACTTCTTATCTCTGCAGTTTGAAGGCAACATGAACTGTGTTTGGCAACAACAAGCTTCAGTTTAGGAAGGAGATTAAAGAAAAAAAGAAGCCCATTGCTCGCTGGCTAAATGGCTACGGATTCGTTGCCTGAACATCTGCTGTAACGAAAGTGTCAGAGCTTATAGTATGTGAACTTGTCTCCGCTGCTGCGCTAGACGCAGCCTCTATGTCTCTGGGTTTTCCTCCGAGTAGAAGAAAGCAGACCCTCTGTGCAGCCTGTGGGAAAAAAGACCACGCAGTATTAAGACTCTCTCGCATCACCGGTTTTATAATCAAGCACATGTACTTCCACTTGTTCACGGGCAGGGTGTGTGAGCCATTCAGTTGCACTATTGTACGCTTACTGTGCTGAGCTTGTGGCAATATGTTTTTGTTCTGTGTTCTGTGTGACGACATGTTTTGTGGTTGAGTGCAACACAACTAATTCAGGAGGAACTGCGGTTGATATGGCAATAAAACACAAAATGTTTAAGTAACAACCCAGCATGACCAGATCCAAGCGCTTTGGATTATTGTCTAATGATCATGAAGGTATGAAGCCATCTATTTAGTCACTTCAATACATGAGTATATTTTCAATGCAGAACCCCTGTGCGTATGGAGCACTTGAAATGTACACAGATCACCTTATCAGTCAACTATAAATATGTCCAGATCTGTATATGCATCGAACATATCAGTGTGTGGTGTGTTATGTAACAGAAACTAACACATCTTAAAATAATGAACCTACCATAAGAAGGAGAGTACAAAGTGAACGTGGCATGCGCGAAGTGAGTCGACCCCAGCATCAAAGTGATGTAGCAAAGACGAGGGAAACCTCAGGGAGGGAATTTGGGCAACATTTTATTTGGAGGTATCATCTTTTCAGAACATCAGATCTCAACACAGTCTCCGCAGGTTTTGACACATTCAGTTAACATCCGGACGGACTTGGATTCATAATAAAAACGAGGTCAATTGAGAGAGGGGGCATTTCTTCTTTTTGTTTTGGGAAGCGTCTGGCTTCTCTCAGAGAAGCAGCAAACACAAACCATGTCTGATGTCATGATCTTCCATTAATCAGCAGGCACAAGAAGAATACGGTGACTGTTTGGCAAAGAGGCTTTTTGGTCTCGCCGCTGTGTGAGGACATGAAGAGTAGTCGCTTCATGTGTTCAATGTTCCTTTCATCTCTACAAGGCAAGCAAAAACTGTGTGTGTGTGTGGTAATGAAAGAGCCTGTTGGCCAAAAGGTTAGTGTATTGTGTTAAGGCGGCTTTTGGACAATAAAAAGACACTTTGGCAGAGGAGTTAACCATTTAAACCCCAGCTGTGACACATTGATATATTGAAACTATAAGACTAATGCACAGCCCAGTGGTCGTCCAGAACTTCAATGTCGGAAAATCCCAGCACCACCAAACAAAATTAGCGATACCCCAGAGGAATCGATAACATTTCCCGTCAAATGAAGTGCTTTTTCTACCCATTTATAAACTCCCTGTCACCTTCAGTACTTCTTTTTCTTGCAGCCCTCAGCCACCACCTCTGGCAAGAGGCTCTCATCCTCTTCTACGTCCTCCGTCACGATCATCCCGACCATTTTGAAGATGTCCTCGGCTGCGACGCCCATGGGTTCGGCCACCTTCACCGCCAACATGTCCTGAGTCAGCACAGTTCCTTTGGGGATCTTGATCTTGGCCACCAATGACTTACCCAGCTGCAGGAAATGAAGAAAAAAAAAGAGTGACATTATAATTGTTTATGATGGCACAGAGATACATATTTGTTTTAAATATTGTCTTCAAAGTGATAGAATATCTCACCTTATCATGGCACGGCTTCTCACAAGGTAACATCTCCTTGACGCCGGTCCCTAGCGCCCTCTCCACCAGTCGGATGGAGCGGACCAGCTCGCTGAGCTCAGAGGGCAACAGAGAGGCGTGGTGGTCATTGCCTTTCCAAGTCTTGTCCAAGGTTACGTGGCGCTCGATGATTTTTGCACCCAGAGCTACGGCCGCAACTGAAATGTTGATCCCAGACTCATGGCCGGAATAGCCAATGGGAATATCGGGAAATTCCTTCTGGTATTCCTGTTGTTTACAAGTAGGCGAGTGTTACTTCTAAAATCTCTAAGAAAGTTCACACCACAGTCACATTTGTGAGTTAGAGCCATCTTAGCTAAGCTTAGCATAATGACTGGAAACCAGGGGGGAAAAACTAGCCTGGCTCAACCAAACTACTTACTACTTTCTAATATGCATAAACATTGTTGTATTTTACTATATATCCAAGTAATTACATTTTAATATAAGTTATTTGTTATTAAGGGAGTTACTAAAGTTAACGCTTAGCATTAGAGACTAGAAAAATGAGGAAACAGCTGGCCTGGCTCTGACCATTAGGAACAAATCTGCCGACCAGCACCTCTCAAGCTCACGAGTTAACACTTTATATTTTGTTGTTTTAATCCTAACAAAAAGTGAATATACTATAAACAATGCATCATGGCAGTGCATGTATACATAGAGATACATACATGAGTAATGCATATATATCCTGGGAAGGCAGAATATAAAAATAAATGAACACACCAGATTATACAATAATGATAGTATTCAGATGGCTAAATTGTGTGTATTTTTTTAATCTATAAAGTTCTATATGGCCATTCAAACATATTAAGTTCAATTTGGGGAAATTATTTGCTAATACATTGAGATGTGATATTTCAATGGATCCTAAAACTCTATATGCCTTTGCGGAAACCTTCTAACAATGCTTTGAATGGAGTGAACCCGTCCCAACCAAGTAAAGCTCAATTCTATTCAACTTTTCTCACCGTCAGCACTCTGAGGTTGACATCCTCGGCTTCTAGAGGATAGGCGCTGGTGCACTGCAGGATGGCAAAGTTTTGGTTGTGCTCCTTTACCGTTTTGTAGACCCGACGCATCGTGTCCATGCTCTGCATCCCACTGGACACGACCATGGGCCGTCCTGACGCAGACAGGAGGGCAACAGCCTGATCAACGTTATGCCTAACATGGGCAAAGGGGGAAAGGCAAGAGCTCCTGTAGTTCAACAGTCAAGCTTACCTCATGTCTACGTTTGCTCCCACTTTGTAACTCATTTCTGCTCACACATTTGTGCATTTTTCCACTTCCTTTCATCTTGTATTGTTTTAATTACTTGATTTTAGCACTTTGATATTTAACACAATATATCCGCTGATTATACTTCATACTTGAAACATTTTCCCCCAGAAATGACAATTCACTCTCACCTTTCATGGCAGTCTTCTGCAGATAGGGGAAGTTGTTTGTGTCTCCTGAGCCCACTTTAAAGAAAGGAACATTAAGTTCATGGAGGAACTCCACTGCCATCTAAAAGACAGAAAAAAGGCATGGTCAAACCTGAATAAAACCATGTAACGCCTACTTCAAACCCTCTTTTTCTTACCTCATCCATCCCAGAAGCGGTGAAGCAGATCCCCACCTGCTCGGCATATTTCTTCAGTTCCCTGTACTGCTCATGGCTGAACTCCAGATGGCGCTTGTGTTCCCCGTAAGTTTTCCCCCAGGAGTGAGTAGAAGTGTAAGGGCGCTCCAAGGCTTTCTTGTTGAATTTATGCTCCAATTCACTCTTCTGGAATTTGGCACAATCAGCGCCGCAGTCCTGAGAGAGGCAGGAATAAGTGAGGGGATGAAAAGAAGTGTAGGACACTTGCAATCAAAATAAACATTAATTGTTTTTTTGTTGTTGTTATTTTAAATCAAGGACAAGTATACAGATTAGCTTTTCATTCCTATACTTGGGTCTTGCTGAGTAAAGAGAACATTGTAAATGTGCAACTACTGGAGAGGTTTAAAGTGTATGAAACATTTACTTTGGTTTAATTTAGTTCTTCAAATGCTTATAAACTGAAATAGCTTAAACCGTTGTCTCTTTTCTCCGTAACAAGGACCAAAATACATAGTTCTTTTTTAGATATGTACAGGAAATTATTAATATTACAAACCGCAAAACGAAGCTGTAATTAAGGTTTCAAAGGAGGGGCGATATTGAAGCTTTTGACCTGAAAAGTTGTGGTGTTTTGAGCATTTAAAGCATCTCATCCATTGTTGCTTCTTTGTGTCTATGGCATTCATCATGCATACATACAAACCAGGCAGTGCTTTGGCTTCTGATACAGTTACCTGGATTGGCCACATATACAAAACTTGTTAAATTATCATTTCGCAATATGATGCAATGCTCGTCTTTCTACAAACGCCTTAATCACTATTTAATTCAATCATTAAGGTCCAGTTTAGTTTATAGTTAAATCAAAGTAATAAGTCAGACAAGGACCATGTGGCGACCAAGATATTAAATCTGCATATTCGTCTGGACTTCTGGATACGCTCGTGTGCGCGCGCGTGAGTCCTGGCTGTTAGAGATAAGATCAAAACATAACGTTACGTATTCACATTCAAAACGCAGAGATACGTGTCGATTGTATTTACCTTTGACATTTTGATCATTTTCTTGGCAATCTCTATATCCCCCTGGTGATTTTGTCCAATTTCCGCGATGATGAAGCACGGCTCGTCTCCTCCGATCATCCTCCCGGGACACAGCTCGAACTTCAGAGGCATTTTGTCCACAGGAAAGAAAACGTAACAACCCAACAAGTGATTTCTATGATTTAGCGGAGAGCGAAAGCAAAGCGGTAGCTCTGACTTGAACTTGACCGGACCAGTTTAAGTGCTGCACACCCAGGAAGTGGGCGGACTTCCGCTTTGACGTTACACGTTTAAACCGGATTTCCTTCACAAATTCACAACAGCGGACGCGGCAGGCTCGTCACACCGACACCGCGCGCAGCTGCATGCTGTAATGCAAACTATCTCCTTACAACAACATTAAAACGAAACGAAAGCATGCATTATTGACCCGTGACAACTTATCTAATATGGAGACTATAGTTGTGGCGGAAGACCACGATAAAACTCCTTCAAACCCTACCAGATAAGATGAGTGAGCAACTACGATACACAGCTTTTTTAACATTTAAGAAACCATGACCGTCAAAGGGACCAATGCATGAGGCACCTCAAACAATGTTAGGGGACATCCTAACACCATTTGTGAGTAACCTTCCTCTCAAATACAGCAGACCTAGCGAGAGGATGATGAAGTTCATTTGGAGGTGTGGCAAAGTGTGTTTATTTTGATTGCATGTATCATAATTGTCGAGCAGATCAATCACTGTCTTCACAGTGAAGGATTGGTATTTTTAAACCATCTATCAAACCAAATATATATATATATATATATATATATATATATATATATATATATATATATATATATATATATATATATATGTATATATATATATATATATATATATATATATATATTTACAACAGAGGACTTACCACATCACTTCAATTTAAAACACACAAAAAGAAGAAAACTAATCTGAAAATGGATCAGTGTCACTATCCCAAAACATTTTGAGATGCAAGCCACAGATTATGGCTAAACAAATGTACACTAAGCCTTTATCATTAAGTACTAAGGAATCATCTTGGACTTACATCTAAGATTTGATAAACAAGTGCTTAATATCAGTAAAAAAAAAGTGAAATCGAACCTCAACTGCTTCAGATTCATTCGACAGTATCTACCATTCCGTACAACCCAGCTTGCATGCCATGATATTCTCACACGTATCATACTGCATCACTACCTGGACACAAGCCTCTCAAACAACCATTCAACCCATCATATTACTGTATAACCAGACACTAAAAGTAATGGACAAAAAAACAATGAGGTGGCACCACTGTCAGATCTTGAAAACATGTTCAACTTTGACAGCTTCATGAACTACATCTTATTTTCAAATGCCTACATGGTAATGCTCCTTCCCTTCTGAATGAATTTATTAAAAGACACCAGCACACCACTACAGCTAACGCACAGGCCTCAGTGAATGGGAACTCCTGGGTTGCATTATGCAGAACCTCATCTGGTCAGTCAGCCTTTTCTGTTCGAGGAGCAGAGCAACGGCACTGTCTCCCAACAGAACAGAGAGTACAAGACGATTTTAAGGTTTTTAATAAAGGTCTTAAATTATAGTTTAGAGAAAAACAACATTGTTCACACATTTAACACCCTCATACTTTGTGTATGTATCTACGTATGTATATGTGATGTATACTCTTTTTTATCACATTTAATTTTATTTATATATATATATATATATATATATATATATATATATATATATATATATATATATATACACAGTATATTTTATTTTTATTTCATTTTTTAAAAGCCTCATGTGGACAGGTGTTGGAAATTAGCATTTGCTATATACACTCAACACAGTGCATCTGGTTTTCTTTTGTACATAGGTATGTGCTAGGATTTCAAATACCACTGGGATGTCTACATCAAATAAATAAAGTCAAGTCAATCACACCCAACACACAAACATAGATATAATTTCACTGCCTTAATACTTTTCTACCTACAAGGATTCTTTTTTTTACTTCCTATCTAACTTCAATTGGCCAGTAACCCGTAAAGTTATCTTAGTGTTCTTGATATGAACAAGGTGCCCTGGTCAGTCAGAATCTCTATTGGGCTTTCGACTCAGAAGATGACCTGAAACAGAGCCTGCACAACACTTTTTGCAGAAATGTTGTGCAACGGGGCGGTCCTCGGACCCCAGCAAGGCCTTGCGGGACCTCCGCTGGTGGTCCTCCGGGGTCAGGCTCAGCTGATCCATGATGTGCTCCTTTATCTAAGCAGCCCCATGTTGGGCGCCAGAGGAACAAGGTTTGTGTTAGCCTGTGAGTCTCCCCGCCCCCCAGATTAAGGATACATCGCAGTCACGTTAGCGCTTCTCAACAAATCTCGTTATTCGTTGCCACAGTCCTCTCTTGCGTCTTCGTCCCTACTGGCGATTGTCAGGGAGACACAATTAGTTCCATCTGAGGCCAATAAGGCCTCTTCCCGGGACTGTTCCCTGAGCCACTACCCACAATTCCCTCTGCAGCTAAGCCGAACCACACCCCCACCACCACACACAATTATCTCTCTGAGATGGTATGCTCTCTGAAGCTTCCCTTTTCTTTCTATTTATAGATTTATAATTTTCCCACATGTGCCTTTTTTGTTAATTTAACATTCTGTTTCTTCACAGAGTAGTCAATTTTATCAACCTGGAGCTCTGTCTCAGTTATGTACAAATTCAGTTCTGAATGTTCGCTCAGTTCACAGTTGCCATCAGTGCGTAGTCATGTAGTGCATATAATCTTTTTTTTAAACTTATATGTAGTGTCCCCATTGCCTATTGAAACACGGGTCACTTGGTTGCTCTTTGCTGACTTTCTGACACGTGCAATTAACGACGCAATGTCCAGGTTTAAACGTAAAGGTAATTTATTAATAATGATACATTTCTTAACACAAAACAAAAGATAGACACGTCCCGTCATAAATCTATTTCCTTCAAATCACAGAATAAAAGAAAACAAAATATCCTCAATCTACGGTATCACACATTGTCATCCGCTCTCACACAATCAAAAACAGTTTGTTCCCCACCTTATTATATTGGCTTTGTCCGAATTAAACTCGTCCTTTACGCCCCCAAGAGCTGGGAGGTACAACACAACAAAACAAACAAAATGGCTCTTACGGTATTGTACTTGTGGCAGTATGTTTTTGTTCTGTGTGCTATGTGATTACATGTTTTGTGGTTGACAAGATTAATTCAGGGGGAACTGCGGTTGATATGGCAATAAAACACAGACTGTTCAATTAACAACCCAGCAAGACTAGATCCAAATATTTTGGATGAGTCTAATGATCATGAAGGTTTGAAGGTATTTAGTTACTTCAATACATGAGTATATTTTCAATGCAGAACGTGTGTGCGTATGGAGCACTTGAGATGTACACAGATCACCTTATCAGTCAAATATAAATATGTTAAGATCTAAAACAATGTGCAGTCAAGTAAGTGCACACATCGACTATATCAATGTGTGGTACCTTATTTAACAGAAACTAACTACACATCTAAAAAAAATTTTAAAAAAAACTACCATGAGAAGGAGAGTACATTTCTTCTTTTTGTTTTGGGAAGCTTCTGACTTCTCTCAAAGAAGCAGCAAACACAAACCATGTCTGATGTCATGAAGTTTCATTAATGAGCAGGCACAAGAAGAATACGTTGACTGTTTGGCAAAGAGGCTTTTTGATCTCACCGCTGTGTGAGGAGATGACGAGTAGTCGCTTCATGTGTTCAATGTTCCTTTCATCTCTACAAAGAGCCTACTAGGCCTCTTGTAAGATTATGGTGTGGTCACTGTTTATGGACATGTATATTGTGCACACATAGTGGGACAATAAACCTAAGGTGTTGGCGGCTGATGCCAGTTGATAAAGACTAGAGACTTTTTGCGTTGGACCCAGTGGGGTGGACTATTGACAATCTATTATGGAGAGGCGTGATGCGGTGTTGGACAATGTTCGTGATACTCATGTGCAAGCCTTTTAAACCCAGTGTGGTGGGCAGTGTTGAAACACAAATGCAAAAACGGGTCGTTAAGCTCACCGCAAAACCGCTTGCCGATAATCTAGAAACATTGCAAAAGGGCAGAAAAACAAAGTTAACTCAAGCAACCGCCAAAAGAAAAGAGATGCAATGTTTTATAGATAAGGGGTTATAAAAACCAAAGCATAAAGCGTTCTTAGAGAGTTAACTGAGGTTTGTGAGGAAGCGGGCAATTACCACATGATAAACTTCTGTCAACGGGCCAAAGGAATGGGAGCAATGGGTCAAACCTATTTCACAACCGCAACGCCGTCCCAATGAACAACAGCAGGAAAACAACATATTGTGAACGCATCGTTTTCAGCATCAACTAACAGCTTCGCAGTTAAAGGACGGAGAACGCTAGTCTATAAGCCACCATCAAATCAGTCAATTTCCACCTGGAGACATAGTTGGCATCATGCGCAGGCAAAATGAAACAATGACTGCGCTGGTGGACCAGCAGCATTCATAATCTCTGCCACCATGAGATATTCCCCTATTCGAAGGGGATCCTCTACACTACAAAACATTTATTAAAGCCTTCGCCATTACTCCGCGGATGCTGTAGCAGTAGCAACGTAGCTTTTTCTTTTTTTGGTCTACATTTGTTTTAATATGCTTTGGATTGAACAACATACAACATGTTAGCTAGATATCAATGAATCAGCCAAATTAACCAAGCAGATCATAATTATTTTTCGTGTTGTGACATATACCACATAGTAATCAGGTATTTGGCTAAATTCCTGATGTCCTCATCTCTACAAGGCAAGCAAAAACTACGACTGAGCCTCTTGTAAGATTGTGTGTGTGGTAAAGAAAGAGCCTGTTGGCCAAAAGGTTAGTGTATTGTGTTAAGGTGAGTTTTTGGACAATAAAAGACACTTTGGCAGAGGAGTTAACCATTTAAACCCCAGCTGTGATACATTGAAACTATAAGACTAATGCACAGCCCAGTGGTCCTTCAGAACTTCAATGTCGGAAAATCCCAGCACCACCAAACAAAGTGACCACTATCCCCAGAGGAATCGATAACATTTCTTCTAAAATGAAGTGCTTTTTCAACCCATTTATAAACTCCCTGTGACCCTCAGCACTTTTTTTTTCTTGCAGCACTAAGCCACCACCTGTGGTAAGAGGCTCTCATCCTCCTCTACGTCCTCCGTCACGATCTTCCCGACCATTTCGAAGATGTCCTCGGCTGCGACGCCCATTGGTTCGGCCACCTTCACCGCCAACATGTCCTGAGTCAGCACAGTTCCTTTGGGGATCTTGATCTTGGCCACCAATGACTTCCCCAGCTGGAAGAAATTAGGAAAAAGGAGTTGCATTGTTAATGTTATCGTAGCACAGAGATATAATCATTTTCAAAAATATTTTTTTAAAGGTTCTTTGTATTTATTTTTGTGGAGTAAGAATATCTCACCTTATCATGGCACGGCTTCTCACAAGGTAACATCTCCTTGACGCCGGTCCCTAGCGCCCTCTCCACCAGTCGGATGGAGCGGACCAGCTCGCTTAGCTCAGAGGGCAACAGAGAGGCGTGGTGGTCATTGCCTTTCCAAGTCTTGTCCAAGGTTACGTGGCGCTCGATGATTTTTGCACCCAGAGCTACGGCCGCAACTGAAATGTTGATCCCAGACTCATGGCCGGAATAGCCAATGGGAATATCGGGAAATTGCTTCTGGTATTCCTGTTGTTTAAAAGTCGGCAAGTGTTACTTCTAAATCTCTGAGAAAGTTGACACAACAGTCACATTTGTGAGTTAGAGCCAGCTGTCACTTAGCTTAGCTTAGCATAATGACTAGAAACTAGTGGGCAAAGCTAGTCTGGCTCAACCAAACTACTACTTGCTTTTTTCTTCTGAAATGCACTCAACTCGGTTAACATCTTGTTTTTGTCCCAACCTTTTGATATTGGAGTAAAGCTCAATTCTATTCAACTTTTCTCACCGTCAGCACTCTGAGGTTGACATCCTCGGCTTCCAGAGGATAGGCGCTGGTGCACTGCAGGATGGCAAAGTTTTGGTTGTGCTCCTTTACCGTTTTGTAGACCCGACGCATCGTGTCCATGCTCTGCATCCCACTGGACACGACCATGGGCCGTCCTGACGCAGACAGGAGGGCAACAGCCTGATCAACGTTATGCCTAACATGGGCAAAGGGGGAAAGGCAACAGCTCCTGTAGTTCAACAGTCAAGCTTACCTCATGTCGACGTTTGCTCCCACTTTGTAACTCATTTCTGCTCACACATTTGTGCATTTTTCCACTTCCTTTCATCTTGGATTGTTTTACTTACTTGATTTTAGCACTTAAATATTTAACATAATATATCCGCTGATTGTACTTCATACTTATAACATTTCCCCCAGAAATGACAATTCACTCTCACCTTTCATGGCAGTCTTCTGCAGATAGGGGAAGTTGTTGGTGTCTGCTGAGGCCACTTTGAAGAAAGGAACATTAAGTTCATGGAGGAACTCCACTGCCATCTAAAAGACAGAAAAAAGGCATGGTCAAACCTGAATAAAACCATGTAAGGCCTACTTCAAACCCTCTTTTTCTTACCTCATCCGTCCCAGAGGCAGTGAAGCAGATCCCCACCTGCTCGGCATATTTCTTCAGTTCCCTGAACTGCTCATGGCTGAACTCCAGATGGCGCTTGTGTTCCCCGTAGGTTTTCCCCCAGGAGTGAGGAGAAGTGTACAGGCGCTCCAAAGCTTTCTTGTTGAATTTATGCTCCAATTCACACTTCTGGAATTTGGCACAATCAGCGCCGCAGTCCTGAGAGAGGCAGGAATAAGTGAGGGGATGAAAAGAAGTGTACAACACGTGCAATCAAAATAAACTCCAAATAGCCTGCCAAATCGTTCCTTTTGAATCACGGACAAGCTTTTTATTCCTATACTTGGGTCTTGTTGAGAGAAGAGAACATTGTAAATGTGCAAATCTATTTCTTGTTTAACAAATAGTTTTCACCAGTTGAGCTTATCATGCAACAATTGGGTTTTTTCTTTCTAAAAGCAGCATATTAAGCAACATATACTGCTGGTCTATCCTCGGGTGAATTGGTCTTGGCGCCTGTGAATAAAACATGTATAACTGTGTTTATGAATTACATAAGAATGAGATACGAATGAGTGTTCATGTTGGAACAATGCTTTATAAATGATAAATTAAGTGTTTACTCATGCTTTACTAACGCTAAATACTTATTATAAAGTGTAACACAATTATCTAATGATATCATTTCTCTTGATGGCATTGCTCTGGCATCCAGCACCATGCACCGTAAAGAATCTCAGAGTTATCTTTGATCAGGACTTGTTCTTTAACTTCCACGTAAAAACAAAACATTTAAGGACTGCCTTTTTAAAAAAAAAAAAGAACATCTTGTCTTCAAGCAATGCTGGAAAACTGGTCCACGTCTTTGTTATTTCAAGACTGGATTACTGTAGCTCCTTATCAGAAGTTTGACTTTAGGCTTAGACTGCTCGGGGACATCTCAGGATACGCTGAGCTCCTGATTAAATCATGTCTCTTCAATGCACATTACTAACTCTACTTCTTTCCCAGAGTCTTTTGTGTTTTCTCAACTCTCAAGTCTCCATGGATAGTGGCTTAGCCACTTAGGTTTGCATCGGGTCCATATAGGGACTAGTCACGACCAAAGTTTGGGAAAGACACAATTGTCCCCCAAAATAATTGTGCACCATATATTTAAAAACGTTCATATTATTATCTATACTATGTTCGTCGCCCGGAAGAGAGAAAATGACATTTCCACATGCAGTCATTTAATTGGCTGAAGTGGCGAGTCAGAAACACTACGTGAGACAGAGTTGTACTGCAGGTTGGGGAAGCAGGGTTGGTTTTGCCAAGTGGAAAATCACTTAAAGGGAACTGGTTTTAATAAATTGTGTTTTGTTTGCTTGATGAATTAGCAAACAAAACATTTAATGTTGGAAGACTCTTCCAGAACAATCACACGGCGTCTCCTGAAAAGTATCGAGCTGCGGATGAGCGATTTCTCAACTGCCACACCGTACCACATTAGCCACAAGTATTGATAGAATTATAGGCCCGCATAGCATTGTGTACTGTCATAGTCGACACATGACAGTATTTTTTTCTCCTCTTTATAAGAGTTTGATAGTTATAAACAGGTAAAATAGCAATACAATGTCAATCATTGTCTTGATGCTTGTTCTGGGACAGGGATATTGTATGTGTGTACAGATAAAGCCCTCTGAGGCAAATTTGTAATTTTGGGTGACACAAAATAAACTTAATTGAATTGAATACATGGAGTATACAGTTCACAATAATAAATAAATAAGAAAGGAAAATATGAACTGTGGTTTAACTTAGTTCTTCTAAAGCAGGGGTGTTCATCTAATGTTCAACAAAGTCCAGTTTGAGAAAATGTCCTCATGCAAAGGCCCGGAGCATCACAGTAATGTTTAAATTACGCTAGGATTTAGTCCTATATGTATATGAAGAATGAACAGAGAAGAGTCTGGTTAAAGACTTTATGGTCTCGCTGTTCTTTTTGGAAAACGCCATGTGAAGTAACTTTTCTCACTCGCGTACTAATCCGACTGTTCCGCCTCTCGTCCAGTCTCTCACCGAATACACGTATTTTATTGGCCGAGTAGTACCACGTGATATGATTTACACGCACGTAATTGGTCAGTGTAGTTCCTGGACCGCTCAACGAGTGCCGTAAAGGCTGAAAAAGCTGTGCCGGTTAAAATATAAGCGCTCTGTCAACTTTTAATAATGCTCAATTATTGATAGGTCATTGGTCCAGATACAAAGGTCTGTATGAAGCTGATTTCTCTGAAATCTTTTTTTCAAATGA
Organism: Clinocottus analis; assembly: GCF_023055335.1. Lineage (NCBI taxonomy): Eukaryota > Metazoa > Chordata > Actinopteri > Perciformes > Cottidae > Clinocottus > Clinocottus analis. The sequence goes on along the minus strand of NW_027176009.1, from coordinate 2,511,924 downwards.
CCAAAACATATGACCTGAATTTAGCTCCATTGCGCAACGACCTCGTTCTGGTCTCAGCCATTGATTACAGGATGGCTCAGCCTCAGAGGACTGTTCTGTTTTTTTTTTTTCTTCTGTATTTGTCATGCTTTTAGGTTGTATAAAGTCCTCCTCACAACTGCATGTTATTAAGTATGAAAGGGTTTGTAAAAAAAAAAGTTGTGCTTTGTCCATGCAGAACAAAACGCTGTACAACGCTTAGACCAGACTGACAATACAAAAGGTACAAAAAGATCCACAGTAGAATAAGAAGGAATCCTCCCCAGTCATTGGTAAAATGAACTGGAAGTGGAAGTGCACAAACATGCCTGTGAAAACATGGAATATTAACAGGTGTGTTTAATATCAACAACTATTCTTAAAACATCACAATGTTAGTATTGGGTATAGCATTTGAATTGGATCAATGAATATCATATGGACAAACAAGTCAGTGTAAAACTATTCAATCCCACCACTGAGTAGACTACAGAGAGTCCAATAGGTTGAACCTTTGTGTTTTAAGAATGATCTTGGGTCATTTATGCAGTACAGCATTCTCCCCTGACATGTCACACTTTGGGGACTTGGACTAAACACAAATAATTATTATTCTGCATTTTGACTGCTGTACGTATTCACATTAAACATAAAGCTAAATGTGTCGATTGTATTTACCTTTGCCATTTTGATCATTTTCTTGGCAATGTCCATATCTCCTTGGTGATTTTGTCCAATTTCAGCGATGATGAAGCACGGCTCATCTCCTCCGATCATCCTCCCGGGACACAGCTCAAACTTTAGAGGCATTTTTTCCACAGCAAAGAAAATGTATCAACACAAGCAGTGAAAACAATGTTATGATTTTGCAGAGGACGAGGGAAAAGTGGTAGCTCTGACTTGAAACCATGGAACGCCTATTTTATATTTCCTTGATGGTGTTTGGCTAACACTGAAGAAGCCCTGAAGCGGCGAGGCGGTCACACCTGCAACACGCCCTCTACTGATGTGCATGGTAACTATCTAATTACAACATTGAAACAAATCTAAACCATGAATTATTGCCTGTGACAACATGTGAGAGACAATAGTTAAAACATAAGCCAAGACTCCCCTAAATCATATAAAAAGATGGGTTCTTCTCTTTGCGACTAGAACACACACACATCTTAACATCTCAGAAACCACGGCTATCAAAGGATACCTCATGTGGCACCTTGAATCATTTTAGGAATATATCTGGGACTAAAGTTCCCCATACAACCCCATCCTATGCGAGTAACCTTCCTCTCAAATACAGCAGACCTAACAAGAGGATGATGTGCATACCCATTTGAGAAACGTTGCCATTGCGAGAGGACGTTTTAAAAGCCTGTCATAGGTGTGCATGTCAAATAAGTGGTGGTGCATACTATTAACCCAACAGATCTGAGATTGAAGAACAGATGTAAACTGGGCGTGGTGCTCAAACCCGTTTAATCTGTGTTCTTCTGTTTAGTAAAACCTGATCTTTCTGTGGGATCGTCACTACAAGCGACCGCTTCCATTTTACACAATCGAGATCAATTGTTTAAAGAAAATATTGGTTTGTATAGCTATAAGTTCAATTTATCATGTTAGTAATGTAACATTAGGCAAGAGTTGGAAGAGTGCAACGAGCGCACTCATTAATAAGCCAGATATTCAACCTTCTTTGATCATTTTGAAAAGCGCTATATAAAATAAGTATTATATTGAACTTGATGACATAAACAAAGAAAAAATATTAGAAGTCCTGTAAAAACCTTCAGTTGACAGCCACAATTCTGACCACAAAAAATAAATACATTAAATATCCAGTTGAAGAATGACAAGACGACAACTTTCATCCACTTTTTACTGATATTGAAATCAAATAGACAATGAACACGCATGGTCAAGCAACAGCTGGCTACTATCTAGTTCTCTTTGAAACCACAACTGTCTAATTTCAGTGACATAAACATTTTATATACTGTATATATATTGCCTTCTGTATATGTACATAGGTACACGCATAAGAGTACATACACACACGCAAACGGTTGGTTTAAAACACACACGCAAACTGGTCATATTTAGTGTAATGACTGGACTTTGTTCAGATCCTGACTGGAGGGGAGAGTTTCAAAAGGAAATGCATAGATTGGAACACAATTTGCCACAAGCAGGCTCTACACACACACACACACACTGTTCAAAGTACACACACTGAATTTGGAATTTTGTCATTGAGTTTGGTCCTTAAAAAAAAAAAAAAAAAAAAAAAGATTCTGAGATTATTTTTTTGCATGGATGGGAAACAAAAGGCAAACCATTACACATCAATCAACCCTTGTGGGTCAGAGAAGGATTCATAAGACGAACAGGTGAAGAGAGAAGAGCATCGTGGGAAAGATATTGTTCAGGTGTTTTTGCAGGTTGTCATGCAACTGTCAGCCCAAACAAACATCAACCCTCCCAACTTAACAGCCTTAGACAAACCAACACGAGACCTGGCGTGGCGACAAACCCGGATCTCAGTATGTTAAACGACGTGAAAAATGAGATGATGAATCACAAGATCTGGATGATTGATGAGGGTAGGACCCCTGGCTATAGCCTTCCACTGGGGGGGGGAAACAGACGAGACACAGAAGGGGTGGCAGCCCCCTTGTCTTCAAAATACAGATTGTGGTCATTGGGTTGGTTGGTGTGTGTGTGTGGTGGGTGACAGACGATGAAATGGAATGACGCCCCCGAGCAGTCTGGGCCGCCTAGCGGACTAGCGGGGCCTGCTTCAGGGAGATGAGGACGGAGCGCATGCGGGACACATCTTTAGCCTGCTTGCTGGATTTTGGGTTGAAGTCGCAGAGCCGGGCCACCCGCTCCCACTCCGTGCCCGGGTTGTTCTCATCCAGATCGGAAATCATGGCCTCCTCAGCCGCCCTACAAGAAACAGGGGAGAGGAGGAGGAAAGGACACGGAGTAGAAAACAATCAGTGGGGGAAGAGGTAAGACGTGCCAAAGTACACACACAGCTCCGAAGAAGTCCTCTGCTGACCACCAACGCACACAAGCTTAGGTGGAAAAATCTGTTTTGTCTCTGGTGATCCATTTTCAATAAAAGTCAATAAAGGTCTGAAATCAAGTTCTCAAATATATTGAGAATCCATCTGTACAATCTACTTTTGTGGCTTGGTGGGTCTTTGATGGTTCAGCAGAGGTTACTTCAGGGCGGTCCAGTCAACACACAGAAATGGACATCCATCTGTCTTTAGGCCCATGAAGAGCGACAAACTACAACAGTTTCAATACCTGCGGCATGCCCCCAACTCCACTTACACATTACAATACAGTCATCTGCATATGCGACTCTCCACAACAGTTGAGTGAGGTACATATAACACTGATGAGAAATACAAACAAAACAAACCAAATCTGAACAAAGTAATCTAAGTAAGGTCTGACAAGCATTTAGTTAGTTAAAATGCAGTTCAATAAAGAAATGGGGGGGGCGTTGCCCACACCCTTACAAGTTACCTGCCCAATGGTTGCATATTTACTTGGTTCTTTTGCTACAGCAAGACCCAAGTATAGGAATGAAAAGTTCATCTGTACACTTGGCCTTGATTTAAAAAAACATTTAAAAAACAGAACAAAATTGGAAAATTTAGTTTTGAACTAAGCCCAAAATAACTGTAAGCAAGGCTGGGCCTGGGCCATGCATTGCAATGCACTGCAGCTGGAAAGCAGGCTATTTGGAGCTGCGGCAAAGAATGTTTATTTTGATCGCATGTGTTGTAATTGTCGGGCAGATCAATTACTCTCTTCCTAGTTAAGGTTTGGTGTTTCTAAACCATCTACTATCAAACCAAAATAAATAAATAATATTACGATTTACACTCGACTTACCACATCACTAGAACTTAAAAAACACAAAAATCAAAAAAAGGAAGAAGACCAAACTTAAATCTGAAAATGGATCAGTGCCACTATCGCAAGACATTTTGAGATGCAAACCACAGATTATGGCTAAACAAATGTACAGTAAGCCCTCATCACACCCCACCCCACAAACATAGTAATAATTCCACTGCCGTAATACTTTTCTACTTCCCACCCAACCTGCAAGCACACACTCGGCTACTGACTACGACACAGTACACAAAGCCAAATGGGGATGAGAAGCCGATGATCATTCACCGTCACCACAAACTACAAATACACAGAAGGGACTCGAAGAACCACGGAATCACAGGAGGGGACATTATAACAAACCTCTAGCTAGGCAGTGGATCTAACTGTCGGGATAGTAAACTGTGCAACATACAGTTATCTAACATACACACAGCACTGCATTGTTCCCCTTTAGAAAGTATAACGTAGTTGGAGGTTCTGGGGTTTCATTGTTTTACTTAACTGGTCTAGGCGGTAGCAAGGATGGTTAATGTGTGTGCTTTAAGGTGCATAGGAAAAGAAAACAGGGAGAAACAGTTTCACAAGTCAGAATTTAGAAGAGAGGGTGAGAGACGAGAAAGAGAGAGAGAGAGAGAGGAGGGGGGGGTGAAATGAAAGACAACAAAAATGAGCTTAATGCAGATGTTGAAAGCCAGCATGCACAAGCAACCATTTTTTTTCTTCAACAGTTATTAAAATCATTCTGCAGTGCAGCCTTTGGTCTGGTGATTTTGGCTTCATGCCATATATTTCTGTTAGTAAGGATATTATGGCCCAGAGTCTCATTTAAAGAACTATGGGGATTAAAAAAACAACCAATGTTCAAAAGCTCCCCTACGAGCAACATGACCTCGTCTTGAGACATTAACGCAGTTCATTTAACAACATTTGCAGCTTCCACTCCCTCTAAATTTTAGGAGGCATCATTTCAGACGCATTCATTCTCGTCACGTTTCTTTTAATTCCCAATATTTGTGTGGGAAGTGGTATTCACATCACACAAACCTGTTTGTTCCTACTAAATGCTTATAAATGAGATCCCTGGAGCCTCTTCACAGTCTCACACTAACAAAATGAAGGAGCAGAAGGAAGTGGTGGGATGTAGTGTCATTCTACACCAGCAACCCACCGTAATGATACGCTGCATAAACTGCATTGAGATGTGCACTTTAATTACATTAAAAAACACAACAAAATGCCTCTTTTCCTAAGGAGACAAACTCATCATCAACCCTGACCAGGTTTACATCAATATTCATTTACAAAGGAAATGTAATGCCAAATTGAAAAAAATTAGCAAGCTAATGAAAGAAAAGAAAACGTTGAACCAATGCTCACCAAATCTAATAGCTTTTAGCTTTCTAACTGCCGATAAAAGTTTAACGCTGCCACAGGATTAGTCTCTCCTTGACCCTTAAACCAAAACTGAATAATAATAATAATAATAATAATAATAATAATAATAATAATAATAACAAAACAGTATGCACACCATAATGCAGCTTTTAAGGCCGCTTCATAGTCATTTACTGGCCAAACCAAAGGCTGCACAGCTCGATCTATTGGATAGCTAGCTGTGCAAATTAGCATGTCATCGTCTCAGACAGCAGTTGCTTCAGAGCAGCTACCATACGAAGCGTGAACACAGTTCAGTTGAAGCAGTTGTGTAACCATTTTGAAGAGTAAATTGGGGAAAGAAATAAAAAAAGGCGTTAAGTCGAAACAAAACACTTCATAGAATGAATTAAGTGTCAATTGTGGGAAATTCATGTCATGCGATTGCCAAATGTTTTGCTGAAATGAAGAAGGAAAAGAGAATGGAAGTGAAAAAATGAACAAGGTCATGAAATAATTCTTGTGATTTCCACAGATGTGACTGAGGAGCGTGGCAGTGTAGTGGCATGCAGGCATTCTCTTTACGGATCATTGCCTGACCGGCACCAACTCACAAATGACATGCAGGTATAGAGGGAGCTATGCTGTAGTTTACATTTGAAAACAAAGAGAGAAAAGAAGCTAGATGAAGCATGTAACAATGCCAAATCAAAGTGGATAAAACATGTAAAACTGAAGATGAATCTAAAGAATGGCAACACAAGGGGAGGCAACTACTGCCCTAACTAGGAATGAGACGATGGCAATGGTTAGATGCTCGGTTTTGATGACAATGGAGAGGATGGGGGAGGCGAAAAACGTGAGAAGGGAGGATGTTAGTTGGAGCAACATACACATAACCAATGAGCTCAGAGAAGGGCTGCTTGTAGAAGTCTTCATCCAGCACCCTGGACAAACATCCGCCCAAACGACAGAGCAGCAAGAAGGCAGGAGAGAAGAGAGACAGCGGTAAAAGAGAGCAGAGGATGGAAACGACAAGCATCATAGGTTACCACACAACAATGAGCTAAGGCATATTATCAAAGGCTCAGGGTTTTGGATGGACTCCTAAATCAACGTGTCGGGTGGTTTCACAGGCTCAGAGAGGCTGTAGGTCGATTGGGTCCGACATCCCCGAATCTTTAATTACACGTCTGTGGTGATCCGTAACGAACCATCAGCTTTTCGCCTCTAAAAACTAATTCCACAAGGGAGAGAGCAGCATTAAAACACCATCTTAAGTAAATGACGGACGATATCAACAACATGTACCAACTACAGCTTCTCTAATGTGAGGATCAGTTGCTTAACTGTGGTCTTGCATTAGAGATTGGTCTTTTGTATTCATTGTATTAACCAAGTGTTGAATTAATTAGTTTGGAAAAGCAGAAATGGATTAAATCATGAAAATATCTGTTAGATGCAGTCCCAACTCCTCTCTATTTGGATGTCAGTTTTTCAGTTGTACCAGATAAAGACCATCCATGTGAAAAGATTGTCCACCAGTAACACAGACTGGGCTGCCAGATGAGTAGGGAGGCTTGACTGCAGGTTGTCTATTATTAATAGAGCAGCAGGGCTACATTACAGTGCAGGAGAAACTGAGACAGAAACGTTACCAATTAAGCTATGCTCCAAAAGATTATGGAGTTACTAAACCAGTCTACAAAGTTATTTGTCTGAGGATTTTCACATCCTCGAAGCTAATTCTTAGTTACTTTTCTTGAGCCCCTCTGCTCCACTAAAATAGGAGGAAGCCAAACCCACAGCGAGTTCAAAGAGCCCTGTGGATTGTCTCTCACACAGGTATGACCAAATGGAGTAAATCTAAGATAATAGTATAAACATGATACAAAGAGTTCACACAGTAATATCTTACTTTAGCTGTTACATACATACATACTTTTTTTAAGAACCCTTTATTAATCCCACAGTGGGGGGGATTATTCTCTGCATTTTACCCATCATCCTTAGTAATTAAGGAGCGTTGTGCTGCTGTGAAGCTCTGGGGCTTCAGTGTCTTGCTCAAGAACACTTCAACATTAAACTACGGCGAGAAAACAGGGACCCAAACAGCTTCTTTAGTAATCTTTTTTGCCAAATATTAATTTTTTTGAGAACCACTGGCCTAACCACATGCAAAAGTCTAAAGATTGTGAACTGTACTCAAAAGCGTGTTGAGCTGGGAAACAATATAACTGAAACTCTATGTTTATGAGGAGACAAACACCACCACACAGAAGTATTCGTTTCGAGACTACTGAAGAGTTTGTGTGTGTCAAAGCATAAGCTATGATATAACCATACTCTTAGCTCATCTACTGGAGCATCTCAGGTTGGCCTCCTAAAGAAAAAAGCTTGACCTCACTTTATTGTCGAAGAGTAGAGCTGCTGTCTGCACGGTTTGGGTCAACAAAGGATAGGAACTTTGACATGTTGGCATAGCACCACAACGTCTTTTTGGGACCCCAAGACTAATGTGGACCCGTTTCCGTTTCTAAAGTCCTCAGCACATCGATGAGTAAAGCCGAGACTGCTACAACTACCGAACAACTGTTTTTAAGTATACATTTTTTGCGGATACTCCGTATAATCATCTTGGCTTTTTTGTCCAGACACAATTTTTTCCATTGTTCCTTGTTTCCTGTTCCTACCCCTCTATGAAGCCAGTACCTGTTATTGGTTTTGGTTTTCTCCAGCTGCTCGTTCTGCCTGGCGTGCCACTCTTCCAGCTCTACCTTGGCTTTCTCCTTCCACTCTGACTCCTGCTTTAGAGAGTTCTCATCTAGGGAAGAAGATCAGTGTGGAGATTATCGATAAAGAAGTGAAGAGGTAGATGGGTATGGGTACAATGACATGAATGAGTGGGCATGAGGTGCTATTGAAAAAAGGCTTGGCATAGAGCTCATGATAACAACCTTTACTTCACAGAGCAGTGGTCTGCACTGTCTGTGCTTACCTAGCAACTCCAGCCGCTCGCCTTGCTCCTCCCTCCACTTGCGTAGGCTTTCAGGTTCGGCCTGCAGCCGGTCTGCATTGGAAATGGCGGCATAGGCATCAGATGGGCCGTTGCTTTCCTGAGAAACAAGGAAGATATTCAGAGATAACTGTGTTACTTTACAGAAATCTGTTAAATTAATACATAGTGAAGTATGGTGAAGAAACATTCGCACCCTGAATTATTCATGCCTCCAATAGACCTTTAGTATGACTGTTCTTAAAAGTGAGATGTATCCTGTTTGAGGGGCTTTAGTAAAACAAAAAGGTGGGTAGCTTTGAGTTTTATCAGCTTTGCCTGTATCGTTGCAAGAAAGAAGTCCTGACAGTGCAAAAGGCAACAATGTTGCAATGACAGCACAGGAAACGGAAGTTGGAGTGAATCTAACGGGCAGATATTTAAACCTTTTGAGGTCAGCACTGAACTCGCACAACGAGCGCTAAAAAGGAAACAAGCATTTTCCACACCATCACTTAATACTACAAATGTGTTTTAAATACATTTACGAGAAAGCTGCAGAATGAAATCATTCCATTCAGGAATAATAAAATTTCTCTAAATTTACAAAACCTGGGAAAATGGCAACTTCGCTTAAATTAAAATCGGATGGTCCAAGAAGAAACATGACCAGTCAAATTTTAAACCAACCACCAGGCTACCCAAAAGTTTTAGAGAAAAAAAATACAATTCATCTTGCCAATGTTACCCTTTACAGGCCGACTTCCTGGTTTAACTTCGACCTATCATTCTTTCTGTACATGAGCGTTTCAGGTGGGCCATCTTTCCGTTTTACGTTCAAATAAAGTTGAGTAGATAATCTGATTCTACTTTTGGCTTGTTTATGACTTGCCTAATCTCCTGACTGTGTGTTTCTACACCCTTCTGACTTCTTTTAAGCAAGGTCACCATGTTCCGAGATCTCAGCAATTTACTTCATGAGCACAATGCTACAAATACGATGGCCAGCTACTACTTTGATGAGTGCAATGTGACTGAAACTGAATCTCTCACATGGCAATGTACATTTGTTGTTATTTCACTGCAACATTATGGAAAGAAATCTCATGCCTGCAGCATGGTTTGGACATTTACCAAAGCAATAATACCTGTGCCCTGACAACAATCCTCTGCACGGTTAACAGAGACAAAGGATACATATCTTAAGGGGCAGCAAGAAAAATATCTACAATTAAGAGAAAATCAAATGTTTGGTTTGAACAGAGGTAAGCTTTGACAGCTATATTATGCTCTCAAAGTCTCACAATCCACAGAAAATACAGAAGAACAACCACCCGGACAAAAGAGTTGTGCAGGTAGAAAAATATAAGGGTAGAAATTGTGACGAGTGAAATGTTAGAAAGTATTACCGCATGAATCTCTCCGTTGACAGCACCATCTGCAAACATACAAGAAAAACAGCAGTTAGTAATCAAGCACACACCAAACTCTATTATGGCAAGACTTTGATTAAATGGGAATCGTTTACTATTTGCTGAATCCTCAAGATTGGCAAACACATATTTCATAATGTGATGTGTCAGCACTTCTGACTAACTACTTGCTAAACATCATCAAGGAAACGAGGCATTGCGGGCCAAAGGTCGTTAAACTCCATCAATGTCCTACTTTGGCTGCAACTAGCATGACAGGGTTGTGGCAAAATGTCGCGCAACCAGCAGGTACTCGAGTTTAGTGGGAAGAAATGAATGACCCGACCGAGACCGCTGACCCCAGATCTGATGTTATCAGACGTTGACGGTTTCATTCATTTGTGAAACGCTTTAATCGTCACTGGACCAACATGAACGTTATCATCCAGTTTTCTGTTGGACGTCAGGTGTTTTACGTTACCGTCGGTTTACGTTACCGCCAGCTAGAAACCCACTTGGCTAATTTGCTAGCTAAGCCAACATTAGCTAGCTGGCCAGAAAGCATCAACCTCCAGTGTCCATTTAGGACCAAATTAAGATATAACGGAAGTTACCCGAACATGAAGCAGACGAACACTATGGATGTTGAACGGAGGGAAACCGCTCCTGCTTGCCCACAGGGGCCACTCACCGTTGGACTCTCCCAACGACGAGGGGACTTCTCCGCCGTCCAGGATGCTGAAGCCTTCGTCGTTTTCAATCCCCGCGATTTCGCTCTCCTGCTGGGCCAAGAAGGCGGCAGCGGGGTCTTCATCGGAGCCGACGCCGTTTCCAGCCGGGGGCGCGTTCAGCATGTCAAAATCATCCATGTTATGAGTTTGGTGAGAGGATAAACGTGAGAGACTGTGATGATCAGGTGTAGCCGTGGACCGAAACCGACTCGCTAGCTCAAAGAAAAGAAAGACTCCGAAGAAAAAAAATCGAAGCAGAACGGAAACGAAAGATTAACCAATCACAAACTAGGATGGGTGATTAATAACACAGAGCACCAATCAGAAAGCAGCTGCCTCGAAATGGAACCAATCACATCTGTAAACGCTCCAGCACACGAATCCCGTGACCTGCTACGTGCCGTCAGAGCTGTGCTAAAAATCCGCAGTATATATATATAAATACGTGTGTGTGTGTGTGTGTATTTATATGTATATATTGATTTAGCTGGTGGAGCACCTAGGCCTCACCTGTTGTGTCCATTGTGTTAAGGTTGTTAATTATTAACAGCTCTGAAAATCTCAAAGGGTTCAGGTGACAAACAAGCACTAACCTGACTCAAATGTCTATTGCTGGGAGTACATTAAAATATTTTTAAAACAGAAAAATAGCGATGCGACTCAAACACTGTTGAGGGACCCAGTGCTACAGTAGCCTACTTTAAAGCTAGAATTTGCCAACATAAAAAAATAGCTATAAACTCATGCCTTTTGCTCTAAGCTGAACACCTGTGTTGCTGCATGTACCACACATAAAGACCAAACATATGCATCCAGTTGTTGCCCTACTTTACAGTGGCCATGAAAATACAAAGATGGGTCACCTTGCTGAAACAGGTATGCTTTTTTCAGAAGTACAGAACTGTAACATCTACATTTTCTAAATATTGGGACTTAAGTGAACATCCAGGACATTGAGACTGTCAAATATTTTAAGTATTTGTTCACTTGAGCAATAAACTGTACTTTACAAAAAGGGTCAGAGCAGACTTTCTGCTGAGGAGACTGAGGTCTTTTGGAGTGCAGGAACCACTTCTGGAGACCTTCTTCAACTCTGTGGTGGCATGAGCCATCTTGTATAGAGAGACTAAATGAACTTGTTAAGAAGGCTAGCAGTGTGTTGCGGTGTCCTCGGGATGCAGTGGAGCTTGTGGGAAACAAGAGGATGATGGCTAAACTGCAATGATAAACAACACCTCCCAACCCATGCAGCTCAGCACAGCTCCTTCAGCCACCGGCTGATTCATCCTCAGTGTATGAAGGAGAGGAACCGCAAGTCCTTCCTTCACACTGCTGGCAGGCTGCGCAACCAGCTGAGCTCCCAGTAGACTACAAAAACACTTCAATTCCTTCAACCTGTGCAATATAAATACCCTGTGCAAAATAGTTATATTTATTATATCTGTATATATAATCAGTTATTCAGGATTTATTTACTATTTATTATTTTATATTGTATAATTATTTTTACTTGTGTCTCTTGCAATTTACCCCATTTGCTGCTGTAATCTTGTAAATTTCCCCGCTGCAGGTCTAATAAAGCAATATCTTCTCTCATGTAGGACTAAATGATGACCTGGGTCCTTATTCCCTGAAAATTACTTAATGGGAAATTAAATACTTAATGGGAATTCATTATTAAAAGAAAGAAAGTAATTTTGTTGTGATTTAACTTTTTATAATTGTAATTCAGGCATCAAACATCATTACAATAATTTAAGTGAGGAACATGACTGAATATGACTCACAGTGCACACATAAATAAATAACGAATATTAAATAATTGCATGATGAGCGAGTGATGCAATACTGAGTTTTAAAAGGCCTGAAGCGACTGTAAAATTTAGAGAGGACAGTAAAATATTTAGATTCTGCTTCTTTGTGTTGATGTTTTTTTTACTGGCTGACCACTGTTTCGATGCAAAAATACTTGTGCGACTGGCCGTTTCCTTCAGTTTCAATATCAGGAGACTCATATTTCAAGATTGTGAAATGGTGCAGTCACTGTACAAAAAAAGAAAATTTGCAATGAGAAACAGCAGCCAAATCAACTCCATTAAATTCCCCAGAACACATCACCCCCAAAGTCAAATCTGTTTAATTTCTTCATTCATTTACATCATAATTTGCATGTCTGTTATTAAGGCATATTAATCACGAAACATGTTTTAAATACCGAAGGCAAAGATATTTGTGTTTTGAATGAGCTTTGTAACAATTGCACTTTTTTGGTGTAGACGTCAAACTAGGAAGTTGCATGAACACCCAATAAGAGCTACCGTATCGTGGACCACCATTTTGCAAACAGGATTTATACGAAGACAGAAGCTTTAGTTCGACCAAAAAAAAAAAAAATCCATAAAAAAACAAAACATCAGCATGTAATGCACAACACATTATATAATTACATACAAACCATGTTAATCACTTTGAGATACAATATATCTTCAAAAGGCACGAAGAAAACTTTTGAATCAGTTTGTAATCTTCTTGAGGTGTTTAGTAATGAGAAAAAAGAGAAAAAAAAGACTTGAAACAGGCAAACGATTCCCCATCAGGCCATCCTTATACTAACTACCTTAACATTTAATTTTAGTATTTAACTGATTTTTCAATAAATATGTCTTACCCCAAAAAGCCTTTAAGATTACCAACTACATTAAGCATTATCTTTAAAAATGTAATATTTTTTTTCCACAGCTAGAATAATTTAATGGGGAAATATAACATAACAGTTACCCTTATCTAAAAAAAAAGAAATAGACAAAATTAAGTAAGATATACAACATTAATAGAAAAGTGAGACAGCAAGCAATTAAGGTGAATTGAGAATAAGCTGTAGGAGAATGTTGAAGCAATATTTTGGTCATATCTGATATAAGCTTTCTATAATGACAGACTTTCCATCCACCCACATCAAAGTAGAGTGGGTTAGTCCTAACTTGTATAGGGTAATTTTGGTTTGAAGATGGCCTTGCTGTTTACTCAAATGCCGAACAGCTTGATTGCTAAAAAACTGACCTTATATGTAGATAAGAATGGAATTGCTGGCCCATGAATTGGACCCTATTAACACAGGACATAACCAGATTGGAACTGGACATATGAACTGGCGACAGCATCATTCTCACAGGCTTGGGAATTTGTATTTTTGTAGAAACTAGAAGCAAAACTGCCTTCATTGAGGTTATCAACAGGCATATTATTGTACACACACTTCTCCAAAATGTTCAACCTGTGTTTTCCACAGACCTGTATGCATTGTCACTGTCTAGCCTTCAAAATGCATTCCCCAGATATGCTTATGCATCTACAAGTACTATTTTCAGTTTTCCCATCCTTTTGTTGGGAGCAGTTCTCCGTAAATCAGGATGATATCCTTCAATATAGCCTTCTGGTTGCGTAGTCCAACACCATGCTAGCCGCTCCCAGTAAAGCAGGTTCCTCCAACTCCGATGTGACGACCTTGATGTTCTGGGCGGAGATGAGTGCTCTCTGAGAGATGATGTGCTGCACTGGAGCCTGGTAGTAAGAAGCCAAGATTCCAGACAGAATCACAAGCGAGGGGTTCACCATGTGGAGGATGTTAATGATGCCCACGCCGAGCGCTGTGGAGGCTGGAGAGAAGAAGTGGAAGACGGATAGAAATGAGTCTTTTCTCTTATTGTAATTGGAGATTTTATGAGCAACCACGTATGAACTATGACGGACGGTCGGGGGCAAGAGGAAAATTACACTAATTTTGTTCAACAATGGAAAACGTATTTTCAGTTCTTTTGTTAAGTGCTCTGACCTTTGTTCAGAACAGCTTCAGCTTTGTAGTTCCCCAGTCTGGCTGCGGTGATGAGGTGGGCAGCAGTGATGGGCTCCGGGAGCTTCTTATCCATCCCCTCCACCATCAGCAGGTCCTCTGAGAGACACGCCAACATATAGGTCAGATGTAAGGCGCTACATTTAATTAACTTATCAAAAACACCACACCAGGGTTTTTCTTTTCTTCCATCATGCAAGATTTCAACGAAGGCATAGATTCCAAAACCTCAACTAAACTGGAAGAAATTTGTTTAGGTGTAGTTTAGAAGAAAAAAAGAAAACAAATCTAACAAATAAATCCAACACACCATGTTTAGAAAACAGACCTTTCTGAGTCATTTTCTAAATCATATGGGTATAGACAAGTCTCATCACTTTCCTTAAAGTTGCATACACACAAAAACAAAACACTCACCGTCGTGCAGCCTTTTGGCCTCTTTCTGCAGGGCCAAGCCGGACGCGTACGCCTCGATGCATCCTCTGCTGCCACACGAACACTCTGGGCCTTCTAATGAAACCATGATGTGACCCAGCTCGGCAGCGCAGAAGGTACTGCCATGAATCAGCTCATTTTGATGAATAATCCCTCCTCCGATACCTACAAAAGAGTCCAGAGATTTACGTCCTGTGATCAGCAGGCGCAATTAAGCAATTGATTTGAGTAATTAAAGTAAGCCAGTCCAGTCAACTCATAATTTCCTTCAAACCCAGCTAAAATGATGATCACCATTTTCTTTGTGAGACAGAGCAGGTTTCATATGAAATGAAATATAATATGACAGGAGTACATTCTTTATTTTATTCCTATGTGGCAATAAACTGTAGAATGATTTTTAAAAGCCTTGATAGGCATCGATATGTAACAAGAAAGACCAGATCTACTGTATGTTGGACTAACATTCCAAGACAAGCTGCAATTTTCAAAGCAAACGTGATGAATGCTGCTGCTCAGGATAAACAAAGCAGATTCGATTGCCATTGCGATTGTCTGAAACTTAACTACCTGTTAACTTAAGGCAGTGGTTCTCAAACTGTGCAGCGTGGAGGTATTACAGTTTGTTTTTGTTATAATTTCTAAATAAAAATATATATTATTTTTTAATAATCTCTACAGTGGAGAAATTATTCTCTGCATTTTACCCATCCTTCAAAATTAAGGAGCAGTGTGCTGCTGTGAAGCACTGGGGTTCAGTTGCTCAAGGACACTCTGAGATGCAAACTAGGAGAACGGGTCAAACCGGCTCATTGTGGTTCCAAGGTGACCACTCCCCCGTGAGCTTCACGAGAACTTCACATAGTACAAAAGTACAAAGTACACGCATATAGAACGTCGCTAAGCACTTGACGCCGATTCTTGGCGTTTTGCCAAATGCCAATCTCTCTGCTGTTGCGTGTTTTAACACAGAACACAAATCTAAACTCAACATCGAGCATGAATTGAGAGCGGCCGTATTAAGTCTTCAACCCCATTTTAATAAGATTTGTAGAGAAAGGCGGGCTCATTGCAGCCACTAATACTGATAACGCGATGGCTCGCATAGCTGCACTCATTTTGTTTTGCACAGGTTGCACATTATTGTTATTATCTTAAAAACATAGTCAGTGCAAAACAGGTAGATTTTAGCCACAATAGGCAATTTCTTTTGTGGTGTGGCATTAAACATTTTTTTCCCTCCAAAGTGGGACTTGACAAAAAAGTTTGAGAATCACTGACATAAGGTGAGAGACCACAGGAATACTTGTTTGCATGAAAACGTTGCAATCAGTTGCACATCTACCTAATCTTTATTCTAAGCCAGCAGTGAGTGATATGTACGCACTACTCCTGGCTCACCTGTTCCTGTGATGACAGTAGCAAAGTTCTCCAACCCTTTTCCGTGACCAAACTTCCTCTCAGCCAACGCAGCACAGTTGCCGTCGTTGTCCACCCAGACGGGTAGGTGCAGTGCGTCGGAGATGGGCGTCCTCAGGTCCACGGAGGACCACTCCTGGATCAGCTTCGTGGAGTGTAGGACCACTCCTTCTTGGGGGTTTACACGCCCCCCAGTGGAAACGCCTAAGATGTGTAGACGATAGATTTTAGAGGATCAATGAGATGATAGTTGGATAATAGATAACGAGGTTGTCAGCATCACAGACCATTTTCATTCAATAATGTGAGGGTGTGTTTTCTTTTCTTACCAACACCGAGGATTCTACAGTTGAGGGAGACCGAGTCCCGCATGGCATCTGCGCACATCTTCAACATGAGCTGCATCCTGTCCTCGAAGCTCTTTGGATTGGGCTCAGTATACTTCTTTACTATCTTACCCTGGACAGAGAGGGAGGTAGTGAGGGGGGGGGTGAAGACAGAGTGGTGGCAGGGAAAGAAAAGGGAAGAATAGCAGAAGAGCATTAAGCAGGTTTTATAGCAGATAGCAAAACTGAGGTACAAATTTCCTCACAATGAAGACAAAGTATCTGTCAGATTCTTTGTTCCTATAAATAACGCTTCATCACATCTTCGACTTTTTAAAAGCTGAATCATAGCTGTATTGATAACCATTTGAAAAGGAAACAGTTTCTTCATGCTGAAGGGGTAAAAAAAAATGAAGAAACCGCTACAGCAAAAGGATTACAGAGACTATGCAGCATACCCTCATGCTGACGATCGCCACCCTGAGGTTGGTCCCTCCAAGGTCAATAGCCAAAGCGCTCTGTGTCTCCAGGATGTGATCGATGTCCTGGGAGATGCAGTCTTTTACCGGGGGGAAACAGAAAGTCTTCTGGAGGGGCTCATCCAGGTCAATGGTCCGTAAAAACTTGAGAATTCGAGGAACTGCGTTGCCGTCGCCATAAATCTTAGAGCTGATGGGGAAACAGAAGTGCGCCAGAATTTGTGTCAACTTTTTTTAAAACATGAAAATTGTGGAAAGACAAAGCCACGTTTTAGAATGCTTTCTAAGGTTACATTGCTTATAAAGGAATAAAAAGCATCAATCCAGTACTTAAATGTAACATTTACACAGTCTTCTCGAGGCAGAGCGCCATAGTCTCACCAATCTCTAGGGGCTAAAACTGTGTTGCACTAATGATCGCACCTCAATGATTAATGTTGAGGGAGACTTTTTTCCTCAGACAGAAGGAATACTTTGCATGGCCCAACGTTTACTCTTTTTTCAGACCAAAATACTCTCTGTGTGCTAGCCAGAGATTGTGTAAAAAGATCAGTTTAAATACTCTATTAAGACGAATGGAGAAAATTGGGCAAACAGGGAGATCATTTCCAAGTCCTGTCGCTGGTTTCTCTTTATGAAGAAACATTTTGACTGCGACACTTGACTTGCTGATTTAGAAAGTTATCAAGATGTCCTTGAAAGGGAGCGCAGTAACAAAACCTACGTACAATGTAGAACATTGTGACAGGAGTTGGATGATGTTTAACTCCAACTTAACGTTTCACTTGATGTTGTAACCCTTAATAATATTCAGGAGAAAAATGTCTGCTTAGATTAAAGAACCATTGCTTTTAGAAACAGGAATACAAAAAAGCACTCGGGAATCTCAAGAGACGAACTGGAGGACAAAGACCCAGTGAGACAGACAGGCAGTCGTTGGTCATACCAGGGGTATCTCTTTCCAAACTGCAGCTCCAGAGCATGGTAGATCTTATTCTGAGTGTCGGCATCTCTGACATGTAGAACATTTTCACCTGGCGGAGAGAGAAACGTCAATAAAGCGGCCGCCAAGCCCAGAGGCAGATTTAGTTAACAGACTAATGCTCGCTTTGTTATCGCTAATAATACCTTAGCTACACATTTGTCTTCCAGCTGAACAATAATATTTAGAACAATAACTTGCGTCAGATGACAAACTGTCTGTATGAACACATTTTGTAAAGCGTAAAAAGAACTGTGTAAGACATATAATTAACTTTTGCAAAGCTTCCCCATACTGGCAAGTGAGATGCCTCATTAGGAATGTAATTCATCTTTTGGGCTTTGTCTGTCAGGCAGCATATAAGGACCATAATTCTGGCAGAGTCAGCAAGAAACCAAACATCTTGTTCGATGTCGTACATACCGGTTTCTCTGCCAGTTTGCCTCGTTCCCAGGTTAATGACGGGCGTACCAAAGGCCCCCGCCTCTCTTACTCCACAGCTGCTGTTTCCGATCATGCAGCCGGCGTGGCTCACCAGCTGGATGAACTGCTCAAAGGGAATGTGCTTCACTGCCCGGAAGTTGGGGTGCTGCTCGATTCCCTTCTTTCGCATCACACGCACCATCTCCTTACTTCCTATTTGCATAGGAAAGGGGTTTGGTCAAGGGAGATAGGAGCCAGAAAAAAAAAAAACAGAGGGAAAAAAAAATGGCACCAGGAAGTGAAACTAACCGGCGTCAATGTTAGGGAAGAGAATGAGGGTCTTTTTGTTGAAGGAGAGCAGGGCGTCCAGCATCAGCCCGTAGATCTTAACAGAGTGCTGGATGTCAGTGGTAACTGGGTGCTGCAAAGCCACAATGTAGTCACACTCCTGCACCTGGTCACCTGCAACATTCATTTAAAACATTAAATAAACCCTGCACATGACATGCAAACAAACTCTAAAGCCTCACACTTTATTTCTGCCCCGTGACTGTATTCCCACCTACCCATCCAGCTCTTGATGATATCCATGTAGTCGTCTCTGTGATTTGATGACAGCAGCTTATCATACGAGGGGCAGCCAGCAAGTAGGATGCGAGAGTGGTCCTCGCACATGGCGATGAGGTGCTGCTCTGCCCTGCGTGTGCAGCAGGCGTGGTAATGAGCCAGTTTACTAATGGAGTGACGGATTGAGTCATCGATTGTTCCGCTGACCTGGAGAAAAGAGAGAGAAGATGTTGCAAGTTATTTGGTAACAATTACTTTTATGCTATAATTTACTTTAGTTAAATTACCGCTTCAAAAAGGTTGGAAAAGGTATGACCGCACACTATACACACAATGTGTAGTGTGGCATGAAATGAAATGTATGACTTGATTCATCGTTGCCGAACTTCTCATATATTCTCCAGCCCGGCCTCCTCACCTCTCCTCCCTCCAGGTGAAGTATTCTAATGTTCATCAGCGCTGCAGCGGTTGCTAGGGCCAGCGCGTCAAAACGGTCGCCATGGACGACCAGGATGTCGGGGCGCAGCCTCTGGAGGACATCGGGGAGTTTCACGAGTGCCAGCCCAACGCTCTCCACCATGGCCGCCTCATCCTCTCCTCTCACAATGGTGTGGAGCTTGGAGCCGATGTCGAAGTCGTCCTGCTCGATCATACGGAAAGTGTTCCTGCGGAGCGGGGACGGACTTGGATGAAGCACCCGTGGCAATAATGGACCATTGTGTTGGCTAATGCATTTCAAGGTATATACTACTTTGCAGTTTTTGGACTTCTGCAACAATTTATTTATGGAATTTAAAGGATGCCGTCATACCCGTAGTCATCAATGAGATGTGAGCCAAGTACCACGACTTCCAGTTCAAACTCGTCAGGGTGGGCTTTGATCCCAAACATGATGGGGGCCAGTTTGGAGTAATCCGCTCTGTTGCATGTTGCCACACACACCCTTAATTTTCTCTTACACTACACCAAACAGAGGTGTAACCACCAACCACACACAAACACGCACACACAGAGACCATTGGTTGCTTTGAATTTAGTACACACAACACATAGAAACATGCCTCTCTCCAAGGGTTGTGTTTAATTACATACAAATTACTGATAATGTTCCAAATGTTTTTCACATTGCGCCAAAGACACAAAGCAATACCTGATAATTGTCTTCCGTCTTGGTTCGCTCCATTTTTTCTCTGTCCCTTTGCATTCTCAGAAAGTACAACTCCTAGAAAACAGGGACAAATGAGAAGATGAGATCCATTAATGGATTTGTAAAACAGGATTTTAGCTTATTATTTTCAGGATTTGTTATGACCCCCACCGGTCATACTCACCTGGGCCTTCCGAATATGCAGATGCTGTAGCAGGGAAACACAACAAAACTACACTAAACATGTTTTGAATTTCATACACACACAAAACAAAACACATGCTGAAACATTTTTCCCCACAGGTGAGAAACATGCTGTAGGACAGTGCTTTGCATGGCAAGGTGATGGACACACACTCGCACCCGTTACACTGGTCACATGGCAAAATGAAATTTGTCTTGAGTGAGTTTTTCGCTATGCTTGCTGGCTGCCTGGTCAAAAGGGGTCGGGACTATGTCCAGAAGAAAGAAAGAGTGAATCGCACTTCAATCCCCTGCTGTACCTGGATGTGTTTACAACCGGTTTGTATTAGTCCATGTCATTTTAACTATTTATTCCACATCTCCAGTATCCTTTCCTGATATAGTAGCGGGCTAAAGTCAACTGAAAAGTCAGGCCCTATGACACAACTTACTGGAACATTAGTAACGCAATAAAGGTTAATCACTGAGTAGTCCTACGAGAATCTTTTGAACGATTATTATTATTTTAGTTGACAAGGTTACACTTTTATTGACTTAAAACTACAAAGACCTAACCCCAGAATCACAGTAAACATGCTGCCATGCTTCGGTAAGTGACAGTTTAGCTACTTTAGACCCTAGAATTGAAAATGGAAAGCAGACATAACTCATTTTATGATTTACACCGGAGCTAAAAAAAAATGTCCGCTGTGAAAAAATACCTTGTTGCTTCTCTGCTCTTTAGTCGTTAACGGTGTGCAGCAATGGCAGAGCAATTGACCTTCACTTCGGTCCACTATGTTCAAACTAAAACTGGTGAGTGGAATCCTCATTTTACAAACACTTGCTGCCATCTGCTGCCCTGAATGCATTATAGCAGTTTCCCAATGAGCAGACAAAGTCAAGTTCTTAAACATATTAAAAAAAAATCCGGGACAAATGTAAATAAACTATATTCGAATATATTTGAGCCAATGTGTTAAATCACAAGGACCTCAAATTTCAGAGCAGATTGAGTGCTTGGAAAACTCCCAAGGTTAGTTTTAGCCACTGGCCGAACTGTTTTTCACTCTTTTGGACTTCTGAGAATAGTAATGGAGGGGTCATTGACATCAGAAGGAGCAAACAGAGATTTAAAAACACACACACACACACACACACACACACACACACACACACACACACAGTGTTCCTACTGGGACATGAATGTTAAACCCTTTAAATGTTTTTCCGTGGTTTTTCCGCGTCCCTTAACAGAGGGCAGGCTGCTTGTGATATTGTCCATCGCTACTTAAAATGCTGTCATGAGAGACATGACAGTACTTTCTTGTTAAAATGTAAATAAGTGGTCAATATAAAATGATGTGGGTAGAGCCTTTTGTACTGGTGATATAAAACTCATCTGGGAGAGGAGCCAAATCAGGAATGAAGGAAATGGGCACTCCTTAGAAAGAGAGAACAGTAAAAGACGGGGCAATAAGTTTATCAACGTGGAAAATAACAAGTCCTTTATCAAATTAGAGCAAAGAGCATCTCAACTGCAAATAAAAAGGCTTTGACTGTGCTATGTCATGAGTCCTGAGTTCAGCTGCTTAAAGAATGCCATCTATCAGCCACATGAATCCAACCACAGTGCAGTATTGCTCAAGTGAGAAGTCCTGACCTGAGCTCTACTGCTTCGAGTGTGACCTGTTGGAAAAGGTGCGTACCTGTGTGTGCTGTGACAGATAATAGCATACAGGCGTTGCCTGCTATTCACAAATGTCAAACTTGATTGTCATCGCTGATGTAGCGTATGCGGGAGGAATCTACATAAAGATCTCCAGATGCAGATGGTTCACATGTTTACAGACTGGTAAAAAATAAAAGAGAGGCAACATGAAGTGACATCTTATTAAGGGGCTATGTAACACACACACACACACACACACACACACACACACACTTTTATTTGCATAGACAACCAGAAGTGTGTCATCCTTTGATTTGTGAAACACCTGATTAGGTTGCACATTGCCGTCATTACTCTATTCTACAACATTTAAGGTTGCATATTTTCCTCCAAGTGTACTATGGACTGGAGAAGTGAAGGGCCAAAGGATCAACAGCCGTTGTGAATGTTTCTACCACAAATTATGTCTAATGAATACTTGCTTATAGGACCCATAGCGTGGTTCACATTGTGAACATCGGTTGCATGTGCAAGTGCAACATGACTGTAATAGTCCCATCATATTCCAATAAGGAATCCGTAGCAGTATAGTACTTCGTCATAAATACTGAGGATGAGTATTGGAACCCCAAAAGAAAAGAAAAGCTTTCTTGAAGTTATGACTTTTGCATTTCTACTTGTTATCTTAACCTTGAAAGTGAAGATGTAATGGGATATACAAGTCTTTTCAGTATTTCT
This sequence comes from Clinocottus analis, assembly GCF_023055335.1. NCBI lineage: Eukaryota > Metazoa > Chordata > Actinopteri > Perciformes > Cottidae > Clinocottus > Clinocottus analis. The sequence goes on along the minus strand of NW_027176009.1, from coordinate 2,489,255 downwards.
AAGTTGTTAGCATATTCGGAACGGGTTCTTTCTGGAATTTAATGAGAAAAAAACAAACGGAAACCTGATAAGCAGGGATAGTTATGTTGTGATCATTGTCACGAGGTGTTTGGCTAAACAACAGCCTCTGTTATTCCACGTTGTGGCTGTGTCAAAATGTACTACTATAAAATACTGATTTCCCAGCGTATAAACCTTAGACCTCAAATAACATCTGCGGAGAATGGCATGTCAGAAATATCACAGAAATCCATCCCATTGTAAAGTCAGTGACACATGAAAAGTTTCTCCAAGGAAACTGGAAAGTGCTGCGTGCGCTCGCCTGCTTTTATGGTGAGTTTGGTCGCACATTCATGTTGTTGCCACATGCGGCTTGGATTGATTATCGCAAAGTACCGTAATCAAAGTGATCGTTGTCACTTGTGGAATCGAGCAAATCCCAGCACGTCTCACGATAAGACCGTACGGCAGCCTCACGAAGTGTGAGGCATTTTGCTTCCTGTGCGATATAGTTGACACATTATATTTAATTTAAATGTAAATCATACCTTCTGATTGACGTTAACGTCCTCTATACTACTCCTGGCCTGTGAAAAAAATTCAAATCAGTGCACACAGAGGATCAATTCAAACATGACAGCACTCCTCATCTGTGCGTAGTCTAGTTGGAGCACCAAGTATGTCAGAGACATTAGCAGAGTCATTTTATTTGTACACGCCATTGCATAAGGAGTGGCAATGCAAAACAAAAGAGCCACACATTTAATTCTTCCTCTCCGACAAGTTTTAGCAAAGAGTAGGTGTTGTTTTCCATCTGGGTTTGAGATACCAAACAAGCACCCGTCAGGTTATAGAGTGTGCTTCTGGTCACTTTACAGGTCTGCTGTAGCCCACTGAACATCTCATCGAGGTGTTCTGTTGAGTTTTCTTTTAAAATCGGTTATGTTTCTCAACAAAAACACACTGTGTGTTTTAGAAGTTTAATAAACACGTTTAATACGTTTCCTCTTCATAAAACATTAGCATGGATGATTCTTTTTTATGTTTGGAGATATTCCCCTGTAATGATGGTTGATTTCCACATTTCTTGGTGTGTTACTGCAGGAATATGTAGCAGTCAATTCATCAATTGGAAACAAATTTCCTAAACTATTCATCATTCAAACTGAATTATTGGTTTCCTTCAATTGGTTAATCAGATAACACAAAACGTTAAAAGATGTCACGTGGATACCGAAGGCTGATTTGGGCGTTGTGCGCTCTATGAACGGCGGAATCGAACCGAGCAGTTACACCGCCATCAAAAGTGAAGACATTTATTTAGCTACTAACGTTCCATTTTTCCCCTCCAAGAGATTAACGTAACTGAATTGTTATTTGTCATGAAAATTCTCCACTATAACTAAAATAAATGACAATAACAATGATCTTTGTTAATGCAATGCAAGTAAAACTCACGCTATCTATTAACGATTAATACGAGAAATGGTTTTATCATTTACTTTAGCCTAGCTCTTTCCAGAGGCAGTGAAAGGCCGCTAACAGAGGTGAACTAGACGTGTGCCTTTGCCTGGTTCACACACCGTATCTCCTCTTTAGAAACACCGGGCGCTGGTGTATCGGGGTTTGAGTGGATCCCATTTGTTCCTGGGTTGCCAAAATGGACACATAATGCATCCGGAAACATATTTCCGTCCTTCTCAGTAAGATACCACTTAAATGATGCAACAAAATCTCCTTAATTTCCATTTTGAGTGTATATTATCAGCTGCTGGTTGTTTTGTGAAACTATGACTTGCCAAATACCAGCTGATGCATCAACAATACATGTATATTGTGTATAACAGCTACTATAATTACGCAATGCAGATTAAGAGTTATAGTAAAACTACAATATGTATTTAATATTGAAAAGCTACAATGTTTTTAATTAAAATACAAACGACGAGAGCAAATAATGGATGATAAAAATACCTTTTGAACAAATAAAATAAAAAATATGAAGACAACACTGGTGATTGTCATCACCATAAAGCTTCGTCCCAATTTGAAAATAACAATTAGTTTTATTATTACAACAATAAACATACATACTCATAATAATAATAATCAATTTAGATTTCAACATGAATTAAAATGTAAAAGGTGGTGATGTTCCTCACAGCAAGCAGGACATTTTAAATAAATACAAGTTTTTTGAGCATTCTCCACAGTATTGATGTAAAATGCTTGCTAGCTTATGATTATATGATAAGTTGCAATTTAATGATGTATTGCATGCTATAGAGTTATGAAGCATACATAAAGAAAAGTCTGACAGATGCCAAGGGGACATATGCAGAATGTACCCGGCTCGGCTAGCTTCAGACTAGTAGCTCAGAGACCGTTTGTTGTGTGCAAACAAAATACGAATGACTTTAATGCATGCAGGTGAAACTAGGTGAACCTAGGGTCATTGAGTAGATGCCAGCAAAAAAATGTTAAATTGTTTTTGTTATTTCTTTAGATTACATTTATTGCAGCTACTGGTAATTGTAAAACAGCCCAGTCTTTGTTGAGTAGTCCTCTTCATAACCTTAGTTTTACTAATAATCCCAGTTATAGTCGAACATGATACACACTCACAGATGAGCTACAAGAAGGATCAACGGGTACCACACATTAACCACGATAAAACATATTTTAATATTTGTAGTCAAAGCAACATGAATACATAAATTGTGGTTCTTTAACTGTCATGTGGCTAATATGAAGGGGAAAAAAAAACCTCTTGGACTAAATAATGTGATTACCCCGAGTCTCATTTAGCATGCTAGTGACTCGAGCATCACAAGACAGCATCAGCAGCCGGTGTTATGTATGGGGGTAGGGACACATGCCGAGAGCAAAGGCAGAGATGGCACATCAATAGAGGCAGACGGAGATGCAATGCACACAGAATAAAAAAGGGGCAATGACAGAGTGAGACCGGAAGTAAGATTGTGAAGGTAAGGACACAGCATATAGTAGAGGGATGACTTACATGTGGGTTTATCCATAAAGAACTTGGTCGCTTTTCCATCCCACTCGTCTGCGAATTCTCAGCTAAAATCACTCTTTTTTTCCCCAATCCCTCTATCCTTTTATTTCTCCTTTTAACCCGGCCGCAATAGGAAAAGAAGGGAAGGCATGCGTGAGCCAGGAAGCAGCAGAGGAAGGGATAAAGGAGGAGAGAAAGAGAAAGAGAGAGAGAGAGAGAGAGAGAGAGAGAGAGAGAGAGAGAGAGAGAGAGAGAGAGAGAGAGAGAGAGAGAGAGAGAGAGACTGATACAGCTGGGGGAAGGGCTGGGTTCTGGGTTGGCTTCATTTAAATTAAAGCTTGTGATTGGCTGAGTGGAAGGAATGAAGAACATGTGGCATCCAGCGAGACGTCGAGCACAGGACAACATAATGACATAATCACTGACCAGAAACGATACACTTCAGGTGGATCATTCTGCAGGGATTCAGAAAATCATTTGTAAAATGTCCAGTGAGATCCTAAAAGGTCTCTGGTGCTGCAGAGTGTGAGTGTGTGTTCAGCTGCCTCGCTCTGAGAGCAAATTAACAGAGCAGGTGAAAAAGCTGGAAACTGAGTTTGAAAAACATTTAAAATCAGAATCCATGTGCATCTGACCAGCTTTTTGGTCAGATACTTTTTATAGGAGACCACCAATCATATTATAATCATTAACTATTGAGAATGAATATCTCCTGAAGCTCCAGGCACAGCTGAAACAATCAAATATGATGAGTCTGAAATTGTGTTGTCACAATACCAAAATTATGCAGTAGGAGCAAGCGCCATTCGTGGCACAGGCACCTCATAGAGCCATGTCCGGTTGAATATATCCGGTTACCCCCTCAGATGCCTCGGGCACTGCGGCACCACTGGCACCACGTCGTGGTTTCCAGATGCCGCAAGTTGCCAGTCATTATGTGGCACCGGCACCTCGTAGAACACTGGTGACCCGTTTTCAGTGAGTCACGGGTCTTTGCAGAGCGCTGTACTCACACTCCTCAAAACTGCTTTCACAACACTCTTTACTTGCAACTATTTGTGATTGTTCGCTTCATTCCAGACTTTTTTTATTTATTAAATTATTAGCGTAAGCAGTTGAGAACCACTGCCCCAGACCACATATGTTCTTATTAACTCAAAAAAACGTTCAACAAAATGAATATAATAACGGGGGCTTGAAATTTCTCTTTGTTATTTTCTTCTGTTTTAAGTTTGATCTTTCATAAAGTAATGTGGGTTTCTTAACTATAAATTAAATGGATTTATGTCATAGTAACAGAGAAATGTGCTTCCATCTATTTGTATATTAATATAAATGCATATACAATGTTTTCAAACTTGAATAAATGATAATTCAATACAAAGACAGTTATTTACAATATGTCCAGTAGTAATTACATTTATACAGTGTTACAGTTACAAGCGGCCCTTTGAAGGAGACTATGATGCTGAATGTACATTTATATATATATGTACATATATATATATATATATATATATATATATATATATATATATATATATATATATATATATATATATATATATATATATATATATATGTACATATGTGGTGTGTAAACTCAAGCAAGTAAACTGTGTTGTGAAAAGCAGTTTTGAGGAGTGTGAGTAGGACACCGCTGCATTAAAAATTCCCTTCAAAAACAAAAGCACAGGATTTTTTTTTGCCCATGCAAAGACCTTTGACTCACTGAAAACGATCCGACACCAGTGTTCTACGTGGTGTCAGTGCAACGACTTAGAAACTGGTGTCATCTCGGTTAATTACTGGCAACTGCTCTCAGATCTCGTGGCATGCCCCACAAATGCAGGGACATGCCACGAGATCAGTGAGATGCCACGAGATCTGAGGTGGGAACCACCGGATAGTTAGTGGCAACTGCGTGGGGCACACTATTACAAAAAGTAGTGTAGCCGAGGGTTCCTCTTGCGCATATACTGTGTAATAATAATAAAATAACAACCCAATGCTTTCTTAGTTCAGCCTAGCGGCAACTACTTTATTTACGTCTTTCTCTTTTCACTCAAAACATTTTTCCGCACTTCTTTTTATTCACATCCTGTCATGTCGCTGTCAAGCCTCTTCCTCTGCAGGTGGTGATTCACAGAGCCCTGCCCTCGCTAAACTATCGACAGATACATAATTAAAAAAAGAAGTCACGGAGAAAAGTAGAGCATTTAATTCTGTGTGGTTGTATTAATTTGCTTTCACTGCCAGCGATGCTGTCTGACCAGTCTGCTGATATGTTGCGAGAAGTTAGCAAACAATAAAACATGTAACAAACACACAGCATCTGATGAACAGTATCAAGCTGCAGATGAGCGATTCCTCAACTGCTGCAGCAAACTGAGCAAAGTAAATATACTATCAGGAAGTGGATCAGGTCTCCAAACTCCACTCCTGCTGCTGGTTCTGTGGTAGCTCAAGTCCTCCTCCGTTTGCGGTGCTCAAAAAGTCCGACGGAGTGAGGACGCTCAGTGTAAACGCAGCAACATATATGCGTTTTAAAATGGAAACCTCACGTGTAGAGGACAGGTATTGAACCTGATACCTTTTGAATTACTGGGAAACCACTCCACCACATGAACAACATACACAGAGATGACTCCGGGTCCAAATACCCTCAAATGCTCACGCAGACCGGCGAGCACGCAGCGGGGTCTTTGTGACCATTCAAAATAAAAGCACAAGGTTAGTTTTGCCCACGCAAAGACCCGTGACTCACTGAAAACGGGTCTGACACCAGCGTTCTACGAGGTGCAGGTGACACGACTTAAAAATTAGTGGCAAACACCGTGGCATCTCGTAGAATTAGTGGCAACTGCCTAAGTAATTTGTGGCGTCTGACTTGTAAACCGGAAGTGAACCGGACATGCCTCTACGCCATTAAGGGCATCTGCGGTGAAAACCGGACATGCTTCTCGGTCATTAAGGGCATCTGCGGTGAAAACCGGACATGCTTCTCGGTCATTAAGGGCATCTGCGTGAAAACCGGACATGCCTCATTGAGGTGCCCATGCCACGAATTGAGCTTGCCCTCTATCAAATTATGACTTAAAAACTAAACTATGCCTGAATATCTCAATGCTGAAACGATGCCCCAAGAAAAAACTTAAAACATCAGAAAAAGTAATAGAATAAAATGACGACAGAACATAGAACTTGAATTTCTCTGTTTTCTTTTTTTTAAATGTATAGTTATGGTATGCAGTAATCTGATGTCCCAATATATGAGTCACAATCTGGTAATGCAGCTCGGAGGACGACAAAAGGCTTTTAAAAGAAACCCCCGGAAATTATAAAAAAAATTTAGATGAAGTTCTGTCCAAAGTTGATGAGGGATAAGTTGCTAAAAATCAGGAAGACAACAAAAGTAACCGGAAAAAGTGCTGTGTTGTGTCAGACTTTAGCCACCGGACTGCTTTTCCTCTCCTTTTGCGTTCAAATAATACTTTAACACATCATAATTGGTGGTATAGACGTTTACCTAATGAGATGAGATACTTGGACAGATCAAAAAAACCTAGGGGGTCTAATTTCATTCGTACATTTGGTTCATAGTTCTGCTAAAACATACACCAGCTCAGAGGGGGTCAGTGCAGCCTTCAAGCAGACCATGACCTACTGATGTTCTTTTCAACTTTATTTGTTGACTTAAAATCCTGGGTCCCGCGACTTTTTACATATGCACGTACACACGCACAGGAAATAGTCTGTAGCTCTTATTAATGCACTGTCGTTCTTAAAAAAGTAGGTAATAAAATTAAGTATAGTACCGTATTTAACGACAGGGTATTAAAATACCTTATTGGTATCAGTATACCTTGCAGCCTGAAGGCTTATCAGGTCGCAAATAGCAGCAAACGGTACTGTGTGTGGTGGGGGAAAAAACCTTTCAGGTGGAGAATGTATGTTTTTCCAGTGTTGTTGTAAACTGATCTTGTCCTTGCGTTCCTTTATCAGCAAGTGAAGATTTCCCCAACAAGGTTAAAAGACGTTGTGTCTCAGTTTCTCGACGCAGGGCTGTAATATTTAGACTATGTAACAAAGAAGAGGCGCAGATCTCCATCTGTGACCGTGTTTCTTGGGTATAATTGAAGTCAGAAAGATTGTTTCTTCATGCAAACTCTGTGCCAACACTGCTTCCTGCAGATATTGTGTGCTTGTTCTTTCAGCATTAAATATTTTGTTGTTTGCTAATTTCTCGCCACATATCAAGCAGACATCGTTATCCAGCATCGTTTGCAGTGAAAGCAAATTAAAACGTCTAATTAATTAAACTCTATTCTCCTCCGTGACTTTTTTTAAAATTCTTATCCGTTGATAGTTTAGCGAGGGCGGGGCTCTGCAAATGACAATTAGACACCTGCAGGGGAAGAGGCTTGACAGTGACATAACAGCATGTAATGCACATTTTTCTAAAAAAAAAGAAGTTTTTGTTGAAGCCTCAGGGAGCCGCAACTGAGGGGCTAAAAAGCCGCATGCAGCTCCGGAGCTGCAGGTTGCTCATAAAAAACTATTGACCATACTTTTATGGCTGTTTGGCTGTTTAGTTTACTTAATCATCCCAGTTACAATCAGTCTCTGCCACGACAGCACATTCCCACCAGCAGTCACAATTACAGACTGCACCATCTGCGTGCCTTCACCTCACTGGTCAGTCCAAAGCCTATTGATCAAACACAGCTGTGGTCACAGGTAAAACTATGACAAAGCCATAAAAAACCTGCAACCTTCCAAAGTCTGCCACGTCTCTGATTCACAGGAGAGTTCACTGACTCACTATTACAAGTGTTCTGTTTATTTAAGAAGTGCAAGGAGGTACAGGCTTTTCTTAATGTACCAAACGAGTTCAATGTATCTTTCTGGCGTTTTATCAATTCATTGAGATAACAACAAGCAAACAGGAAAATAGTCATAAGATGCTGCCCTTCACTTATGTGATCGAGTGGATATTGGCCAAATGTACTGCACCAAAGGCTTGTTGACAGTCAGATAAAGTGAAGGGAATACAAGCACACATACTGTATTCCTGTACATGACACGAGGGAATTACTTTTAGATGCACAAGATACTCTTTTTTGCCCATGTTTCTATAATATGACACAAACTGCGATAAAACACATCCAAAAAAATGCTCCTAAAGCTGGATTAAGATTGGCCTATCCCATTTATTTTCAACTGAAAAATGCTACAGTAAGACATAATTAGGAATATCCAAACAAAATAGACTGTCCTAACATACAATTAAAAATATTGTAATATTCCAGTTAACAGTGTAATATTAGTGTGTGTAAAAAAAAGTAGTCAATGTTAGCAGCACCGCAACAAGATCGCTGCGGTTGAAGTTGAAATGTATAAACTGCCCTCAGCATTGACACAGTTGTGACATCGTGGTACAGATGATTCAGATAACCTAATGCCAGATCAAACACTGATCTCATTCAGGTTCAGTGTAAAAGTCCTCTGACAAAACAAAGAGCAAACAAAACAAAGGTCCATAAACAGTGCCCTCCCTCCACCTGCTTTTCCTGGAATTACCATAAAGATTACTGTCCTATGTCTCCAAATTGTCTTATAAGACACAGCTATTCAATGTACAGTGTTTACACATACACACATTTGTAGCTTAGCCTAAAAGTGGACAACAATGAGAGCTGATCCTAAGAATGTCAGGACAAACTGTTTTCATCTCCTCCAATACTATATTATTATTATTGTTAGGTTATGTTTCAGGGCCGGACCACGATGTTTTCCTTATTATTGAGGTGCGTTGGGTCAAAACAAATATGTATTGAGCGAGCACTACATGTATGAGGAGAAGACCCACTGGAGGAAGAGGGCAGAGGAAGAGGAGAGTACCGTTAGCTAGCTCCTTAGCGGTGTGTAATAATGTCTCTCCCAACAATACATGTAACGTTGTGCCAAGCAACATTGTTTTATATCTGTCATCCAGGAGCCCAGGGACACAGAATAAATGGATCCCATAAAGTACAGCATGTTTCTCATCCTCCTCACTGCAGTTAACGTTAAACACTAGTTAGCTAACTAATCCTCCCATCCTCGTAGGACGTCACTTTTTAGTCCATCGATGTTTGGCTAATCGCTACTGATGTTTCCAGGCGAGTGTCTCCCTCACGTGCATGAACTATAAGTGGCAAACGTTAAGCAAACAACGTGTTTCGCCTCTCTAGTCTGGTCTGGTTGAAATCCCACAATGCCTTGCGAAGCAATTCGAAAAGATTTGGTAGTGTCCCATAGAACTTGAATGGGTCACGTCCTGAATGTGTTTTCCGTTAGCTTCACAATTATGCTGGGACAACTGGAAATAAAAACAAATGCCGAGACCATCCTATCAGCTTCAAGGCAGCGTTGTTGGGGCACGTTGCTCAAGTCATCCTCGCGTAACTTTGTGAACGTTTTGCGGCGGTGAACTCGGCGGTGAGCCTCACATCACAGTTAGCTGAAGTTATCAATCCCTCTTTATCAACTGATAGGACATTGATACCCGAAGAGACAGTTAAGTTACCTTTAATGCTCCAGACACACCGCCTTCATCTCACACGGAAACAATCCGCGGTTACGTTCACTTCTTTTCTTTCTGCTTTGGGTTTCCAGTGGTTACGAGCCGACGTACGTTATGGTGCATCTGGGCACTCGTACGGGTACCAGACCGGATGTGCGTTGTTTGGACCTTCATAATAAAACATTTAAAAATTGTAAATGGCAGAAATAAAACTCCTTCAGTCATTCCTTCAGTCATATATATATATATATATATATATATATATATATATATATATATATATATATATATATATATATATATATATATATATTATATATATATGTGTGTATATATATATATATATATATATATATATATATATATATATATATATATATATATAAAATGTCTATGTGTGTGTGTGTGTATATATATACATATATATATATATATATATATATATATATATACATATATACATATATATATATGTATATATATATATATATATATATATATATATATATATATATATATATATATATATATATATATATATATATGGCACCATCATGGCACCATAATTTTGACCTTGACTCCATGCAGTTAAAACACCCTTTCTTCTTTTGGGGCATGAACCCAGCCTGCACAGAGAAACCTTCACAAATCAAATGTCAAAAATGAGTGCTTTACAACAGCACCAGTGCCGAGCAGTAACCATACAGCAGAGGTGGAAGTGGCAGCATTTTGTCCCAGCTGCAGCCCCCATGGCGGCTGCAGCTATTTTATAACTGTGCTGCATTGCAGGGCTATTTACCCCACAACCATCACTGCGATTGCATAAGAACTGACGGGATTGTGGTAGTTTTGAGGAGCCCTAAGAGGGAAATGGGTGGAGGTGGCTTGGGTGTGACGTGCCTGAAGAGACAAGAAAAGTTGAGAAGGAATGATACACGTTTGGAAAAGGATTGTGGGATGAGGTGCAAAAAGAAGCAACAAAAGATGTAAAGAGAGAAAGGGACAAAGAGGAGCAGAGAGGCAGATAGCAGAATTGACAGATTGGCTGTTGTGTGTGTGGATGTTGAGCAGATATGGAGTAAGGGGAGGGGGAGCGGAGGGATGAGTCACAGTAAAGGAGTGTGTGTGTGTGTGTGTGTGTGTGTGTGTGTGTGTGTGTGTGTGTGTGTGTGTGACGCAGTAGGACGTGTACAGAGACTCAAATGCACTTACTTTATCCCCATGTCTGCTCCCCTCCTCCTTCCACTCAACCTTGCGATATCACAAAACACTGCTCTACATTACCATGCGTGTGTGTGTGTGTGTGTGTGTGTGTGTGTTTGTACATCTATGTGTGTACATTTAGAGGAATACCATTGGCCTGCACTCTATGTCACAGCTTTTAACATCAATGTTGCACTGCAGGACTGAACGCCTTCTCTGCTGACACATGAAGCGACATGTACTGCAGACCCTGACACTCACTATGCCACATCTTCCATTATTCAGCCAAATTAGCAAACTGACATATGAGTGTTGACAGGAAAGCTTTTCTAGTGGTTATGAACTCTCTGGACCGAATAAACTCACGGTGACTTACTTCTGTCCTCCTTCCTTACTGTGTCAGATTGTATTAATTCTGAAACATTGTGCAAAGATTTGAGTATAAAACGTGTTTTTTATGTATTGGACTAATTTAGCGTGCCTTTATTTGACCTCATATTAATGTGTCTACTATATTTATGAGCATGGGACACTATGTCATCACGACAACATATGAGTCAAAACATCTCGATGCATGGTCTGCAATACGATAGGAAACAATAGTTCACCATGTAACCATTCGATACAGTTCAATACAGGATTACTGTGATATGATTCTACAAATAAATTTCCTGTACCAATATATCTCACTGTAGCTCATTGTCTATGGTAGTAATTTTATGATAACATCCCCAAACTCCAAATGCTGTCTGCCTTATATCTGTAATGATAATGTGATAAAAAAATATACTATATATTATTATTAGTTCAATATTTATTTTTTAAATACTCAAAAAAGACATTCCCCAAGTTCATATTACAGTAACAGCACCCATGTGTTACGTGAGGACAAATGTATTTCTACCTGATGTATATGCTTTGTTCTTATTTGTGAATTCTTTAAAGTATTATGTTGCACTCTCCTTCATTCGCTTATTCCCACAACCTGAATGTATTATTCTATCGTGCAATGGGTAAAATGGAAAAAATCCTCCTTCTATGAAGGAAGCATGGCCCTCCTCTCCTCAAACGTCTGTATAATCAGCTTCACAGCAGTGGTGGAGGGACAGTGAAGGAACTGAGACATTTTGAGGGATTAAAACAGAAGCTGTATCCAGACGGCTTGGCTGCACTGAAAGGGGCCGCACTCCACAGTTATTGTTCAGTAGCCAGTAAAATGGAAAAGGGAAAAAAAAACAGGGGGAAAACAAACTCAACCTGTGTATCCGACATTTTTGTTTTATGTTACCATGTATACATATTTTGCAATGGTTTCACATAACTATTGAACAATAACAATACAATGATGAGAGACAAACGGGTACAAGAAGAGGTTTGAAAATATCTGACATGGTATCTATACATAGAAGTCACGAGTCCACATCTTGTGACTACATCATGTGATGTGGTCCTTGTGCAGAAGCAGACTGAAAGCTGCCATTCAGACCATAGGGACATTTTTATCGTTAATGTCTTCAAAGTGTTTTGAAAGCTTTTCTGTTTTCTTAAATACATGCAAGAGCAACTAAAATCCGGAGGGAAATCAATACTGGAGTTCCTTTGATAATTACTTTGCCACATCATTTTTTTTTTAAAGATTACTAGACTAAAGTTACAGCAAAGCAAAGAGCGATGGATGACACTTTCATGGTGTAATAACATATGTAACGTACACTCAACAGCTTTTTAGAGGGAATGTTGGCTCTGATGTACGTTTCAATTTGTGGTACGGCTTCAAATCTACTTTTCTAAATGGCACTACTCTTGTTATAAATACTACAAATTTAACATAAAGCTACCCTAAATCTTCATTTTACCATGCCAAATTGATACCAAGTTTAAAAAAAAAAAATGAAACATACAACAACGCCCCTCCCAAATGTACTTTTGTGCCCATGCATTGCAGAATACAAGGAATCTCTCTTTCTTCCACACACATGCAGACACACACACACACACACACACACACACACACACACACACACACACACACACACACACACACACACATGTTGGAGCTTGACAGAGTTATCACCAGTTATCCATTAGTTGGAGTTTTTTTTTGTAACCAGCCGGTTCGGGATGCAGAGAGCAGCTTATCACAGCAGTTGTGTGTGAGATAACAGCCAGGAGAGAGCACAGGATTTCACTGCCTGAACAAGTACACGACAACAACAGCAAACAAACCATAGCAGATAAATAAAATCCCACCCAGACACACAGATTATTAATTGTTACTGCTCAGCAATGCTTATCTGCCTTCCTTTTAATGTACCATCCTTTCTCTTTCTTTTGTCACCACTTCTTTTTTTTTTTACACTGTTCCTGCTGCATTATTGATGAGGAGCTAATCAAGACTCACGGAAAGGAATTGCAATACAAGGACACTTTGAAGTTCAAACAGTTTGTTGGAACAATGTGGGGATGGATTTTGCCAACCAAATATGAGCGGGCTCTTTTGCTGGCCTCCAAGATATTAACACCATGACAATCATCACATCTGATTGCCAAATGACGAAACTCCAACTTCATTCTTTTCAACATTTTACAAGGCAAACACCCGTTCCACGTCGAGACCCAGGCGTGTAATGAGCTGCTTCCTTTATCAGTTAAACGAGGCTACATTTAGATTAGAAAGGAAACTGAAATGTTCCTGCAGGGCAAACCTGTTTCAGTTGCACAACATTATCTTTCCGTTTCAACAGTTTTCGTTTGTTTTTTTCTTGGGTGTTAGCAGATGCAGGTGCTGGTGCTGGTATAAGGAAATTAGGTTACACAACAGAAGCTTAGGAACCTGTACCTGAATGTTTTGTTGTTTAGATGCTTCAGATTCATTTAAAAACCAACAACACATGTGTATCATATAGAGCATACAATATTGTCCATTTAATATAAAAATATTGTCCATATAATATGAAAGTCCTGCCAAAGTCCTGTTATTATTTTTGCTTCATGAAAGCAGAGCTTGACTGAAATATGCCTTGACTGTAAGTTTCGGCCTGCACCACAGTGCTTTCTGGCTCTTGTGTTGGAGAGTTACAAAGATAATGAAACTGGGCGAATACAAGCATTTGTGTTTCACTTCTTCATTGTTTTTGTCCCACAAATATCACCTGTATTATTATTTGCTTTGTTCCTAATTCAGATACATTCTTTAATTGCAGAGTGGAGATCCCATACCACCACCCTAAAATCAAATTACTGATGCTTTATTGTGTATTCTCAGGGAACTCCCTCCACCCACATAACCAAACCGCAGTTACCGTGCAAATATCTGCTGTTATCCAATGCACTGCTCCATTTTGTCCACAGTGAGGCAGCAGTGTAACCACAGTGCTGATCTCACTGCCATCATCATGACTGCAATGCAAGCCAAGGTCTCTTTCAAGGGCACACATAATATCTGCAAAGTCACATGTAAAGCAGGGAGAGGCTGCATGGGCGTTTTCAGAGCGCAGTACCGAGGAGAATAAAAAGGCTTTTAGCCTGGACATTCGTCTGATAGATCTCACACAGACCAAATAATTCACACCCTCAGTTGTAAATATTTGAGGGGGAAACTCAAAATAAAAGGGCACTAATGTAAGATAAGTATGGCCAGAGGGTGCTTTATTGTACAGTCTTTACTGAAGATGTAATGGCTGCTATACTCAGAAATATAGTTTTCTACTCAGGTAATATTATCACCATGCAATTTCTATTGTGAATAATGGTGCATCGTTTTCTAAGGTAAAAACTGTGTTGCACTTCGAGACTGAGGAGGAGGGCCCCCCTCCCCAAGTCTTACCTTTTTATAGCCATCAAATATGCATGGCTCCTCTGAGTGTACATATAATGTATTCACAGATTTCCACTGCGCTGAAAAGCTTGCCATCAGCAGTGTGTGTTTGTCTGTGTTTGTCTCCAGTACAAGACACAAAACCTAATCAATAAACACTGATTCATAGTCTTGTGGAAGAAGGTTGAGAGAGAGGGAGGGAGAGAGAGAGAGGAGGGGGGGGGGAGAGAGAGTCTGCAGTAGGATGATCTGTCAGCAATATAGTAGCTGTTCTGCATCAAAATACCAAATATATTATAAAAGGTTTTTAGGATAATACATTGGTATACCTTCAAATCATTATTGTAAGCAAATAAAAGCCCAGATCCAGGTCATTGGTTAACACTGTTGTTGTTGTTGTTGTTGTTGTTCATTACTGCAATGAAAAAAGACAATGGTAGACTATTGAGGCTGGAGAGCATACTATCATGTTTGGCCATCCTTTTTCAATTGCCACCCTGTAGTGTATTCACCCAAATTTCAATTCATGGTTTTGACCAGGAAGTGCACCATCTTAAACTGTTATGGTAAAGCTTCCAGTCCAAAAGAGTTAAAAGGCGTCACCATGTTTATTCCATATAACTGTGCATCCAGTCAACCACGCCTCTTAACACGTTTGCTAACCGTCATGACAGCAAACAAAATATATTTTGATGTGAAAATGCTGAGTGTAGAAGAAAAAAAAAACGTTGAACACGAAAACAGTGATTTCAACATGGGGAGAACTGAAATGCCTTTCCTTGCTTGCTCCGCCTACTACCTCATTTTCGTCCTATGGCAATGGACATATGGGGGAAATGCACACACATGCACACACTTGGACACACCCTTTCTCATTGGACGTGAGCTATGGGTGGTCACTGTAAGACTGCTCTGTCAGCGCAATCTTTATCACAGAAGGGATGGAGTGTGTGTGTGTGTGTGTGTGTGTGTGTGTGTGTGTGTGTGTGTGTGTGTGTGCGTGCGTGCGTGCGTGTGCATGTGTTTGTGACTACGAGAGAGAAGGATTAGGGTGACTGACACATAAAATAAAAGGCGGTTGGGTGCCTGCAGATCATACAGTTACTATGGACCATTGAGTATTGATCACTGCACCGAGGTCTACTTTAATTAGTACCACTACAACACGCCCCCACACACACACACACGCACGCACACGCACACACGTCATTACCAGCACCCATTCCCTGTACTGCTGATGCAGTCTCCTTCAGCGTGGTTGATGTTCACTCTTATATAAAGAGGCTGCAGCTTAACCGGCTAATGAAGGAGATGGGTAAGATTGGAGATGGATGGATAGATGATCTGTTCTGTAAACGATGGCCTAATTTTGTGGGAAAGCGCAACATTTTAATTGTATCTCCTTTCTTCTAATAAATAGCCCTTTGAAGCATTTTGTTCAGGAAAGCGCTCCGCAAAGATATTTATCATGTCATTATTATGACTCTCAGGAACACGGTTGCTAATGTGGCTAGTTTACGCTGCCAAGTTGGACAACAGAAGGTTTTCTAATTTAAGGAACATCGCTTTCAGCCAAACTCTCTCGGCTATTAATTAGGATGACTTCACACAACAGCCAACATACACACACACAAACGCACACAGTCCTCTGTCTCTCCTCTGTGCTCTTTCTCACTTGTTGGCTCACTCTTTGATGCATGCTCATAAGAGGGCACACACACACACACACACACACACAAACTCATATACGCTTAGATGCACAAACACACAGACACACACATGCATCCGAGAATGCACTCTGAAAGCTGTGGGTGGCGTGTCTCATATCTCATGCATCACTCTCCATGCTGGCTCATCTTCGTCTTCCTGTTTTCCTTTCTCACCTGAATCTGAAGTCTGCTCTGCGATCAGTCCAGCTCTTCTATCAAGTTCAAACAATACGCTTTTAACACAAGCGCAAAGGATTTATGTTCTGAAGTCCTGTCTGATTTGTCTCCACTGAATGAATTAGATTTGGGCTGAAAAGGTACAAAAAAATCATATTTCCTTTTTCTGCCAAACTGCCAGTTGTAACATTCAACCACACCTCCCACTAATTAGAGCGTTTTCCTGTAAACAAAGCCAGATAAAATATGACAGAATGTGTTTTTTTTCCCACACCGTTAACTTTTTTTTTTAACATTTGTTTGCGTTTACCTTTATTTGCTCTGCACCGCTTTGTGTAAACGATTGCAGACAGTCACCTCCTCTCGTTTCCCTCAAAGGAGCATCTGTTTAGACACGGTCGACCTGTCAGAGGTGTTGTGCGGGAAACGGCCTCCAGTGCAGTTTGTCTCCTCTGGCGAACACGACACTTTGGTCCCAATCCAACTCTCTATGCATCCTTTGTTTCTCGTTAGGGTGGGTGGATGAGGAGGCAGTCTCACTTTATGACCACGCGCTAATGTAAGCATTCACAGCAGTTTGTGAGCTCAGACTCACTGCACTTCAACCACATTGCTGCTTTGTGATGCATCCTTAGACATTGTCGTTTGAGAAAATAATCATTAGTTATAATCAAGGAAACACGTGAATCTACTGCCTGGCAACACTTAGTTCATACAATGTTTTTATGTTTTATCTGTATACCTCCTTCAGATGGGTGTAGAGGTTTAAGATTAATCTGTTTTCGGCCCCATGAGGCTTCCAAGGGAAATCCCATCTGCATATTAACATTTTAAACCTAAAGAGTTTATCACAGGTTTTGAACAAAAACTGCATCTCGAATCTACTCAGAGAAATCCAAACGTCTGCGCTGGCTGTCCACTGCACTACCTTCATGCTCGTATTTATCCGTGTGGTGGGCGTGAATCCAGCTCCCACCATGCTGTCACGTTCCTCTCTTCCCTGCATTGCTCCGTGACAGTTCTACTGCACTAGCTTTCTAGGGCACGATGCGCTCTGCGCTGGATGCTTTCCAAGTGTTTTTGTAGAGGAGAGTGGGGGGGCCCAGCCTCCTGCAGTATTTTATTCCTATTTCAGACAGGTGCAGGGGAAGATACGGAGGAGAGCGAAGGCAGCAAAGGGATTTGCACTGTCCACACCCTGCAGTCAAAGTGTGTGGACAATACAGGCAGATAGGCAGTCCGGTGACTGGGCCACCAGGGAACAGACGGGACAAAAACTTGCTCGGAGTCTGGAGAGGTCAAGTCTAGATGTGTTTTTTTTCCCCCCCATAGACGGCACAATGCTACAAGACTCAGTCTCTAAGCTGCATCCTCCCTTTCCTTTCGTGCCACTTCTCAAGACCAAGTGAGGGAAACCAGTTATGCATTAACAGCGACGTTAATGTGTTTCCAGGTGTCACGCTGAGCTGTTTCCCCTCACTACGCCTTTGGCCTGCTGTTGGACCTCAGGGAGTAAATGATCTCTTGACACCACAATATGGCAATCTCTGATGTCACGCTTGAGTGAAAACCTTGTGATTCCAACTTTGATGATTCAAATGTTATTGAGCGATAAGTCCGCACGCTGCTGTGTGGGTTCAGAAAATCTATAGACTGTGGATCAAACGTTTTCAAAGATGAAACATTTTGGGGATACTCGGTTTCCATGGGAAGACTGAGATACGCCCAATGTGTTCAAATTCAACGGGCTTATAGACTGGCTATTTTGGGAGTGAGTGATGACCGTTTTCACCCAGAATAATTGAGTTAACGAGCGCCGAATCTTTTGGCAACAACCTTTTTAGCTAAAACAGCAGATCAACACGCGCGTTAAAGACATTTAAGGATAATTGGTGAATTGACAATGCTTATTGTCGATTGCAGGCGTCAGCAACTTTAGGCCACCATTGGCACGTGGTAGCGTAACCAAAGGTTCAATAAGATCCCGGTCGTTAGTCCTTTGCCTGCGTAAATCTATCCAAACTTTTTTGCAAATGTTGCGGACTCAGAATGTTGCCTATGTGAATAGATTTAATGTGAAATATTCACAAGTGAGTATTTTACATTTCATAAACTACCCTTTTTCCATTTTTTTAAGGGTCTGAATAGTAACTCATAGACATCTAACAGTAGTTAACACCACTAACTGAATATCAAACTCAGTTTGGATCACAGTAACACAGAAACAAATCACTGGTAATCATCATGGACAGTTGCACATGTCGATTCAGCAGAAGTAGGAAGACCGTCTTTTAAAGTCTGGCAGTTTCCACCAAAAAGGATTTGCCCAAATTCAATATGGACAATTTCAAAAGCTAAGGAGGATTTGTGATAGAGGATGAAATTGAACACCAGGCCAAAGACGCGCATCACAGATTTGAGCAAAGATGTTACAATGAAAAGGTTCTCGATCAAGTTCCCTCCCAAGGCCAAATCCTTAGAAGGACTTCCCAGAAACCACTTCACCACACAGCAACATTAGCCAAGAGTATCACACATCATCACTAAAAAAAACTGGGACATTTTGCCTTATGACCCCACCCTTTGTTGAGTATTTCCAGAGCCTCCTCTTTCAGAAAGGCACCAACACTCAACCACACGCCTTGTGAGGAGTCACCATTCTCCCCAAATAGAGCTCAGTCCTTTACGTTCACTCATCATAACCATCTCAATGATCAAACTCATGTACTCATTTGAATTCTCAACACACACAACGAAGTTAAACGATGATATTATTCATAGAATTGTCTAAACAATCACATGGCTATGTGTCAAACTGATAAACACTGTGGACAAGCATCAGGTCACATAGGTCTGGTCGGCAGGGCAAACACAGCAGTGACTTCTTCAGGCTTACAAGAGCACTGATTCAGGCCAGATTGAGCTCACCTGTATCTAGCTGACACTGAACGGCACAGGGGGGGGTCCGTGGCTCCTCCCAGAACTCATAAGACCTCAACAAGTGAGCTGCCTTACAAATAGCATACCTGTGGAGTACACTCAGTATACTGTAGCTGCCCTTAGAAAGTGTATGCGGTCAATTTAATTTACAAATACTTCCAAAAACAAACCAGCACTTATTCTCCTCTAGTTTTCGACCTGCACGACGGCGTCATTGGTGGTTATTTGAAAGTGTGACGCACAAAGGCAGCTAGTAATCAGTTATTTTGCGAGCCATTTGGTTCATAAGGCCATTACATGGCATCCTGGTTATTCCTGAATCAGTCAGTCAGTCAGCCTTTCAATCAGTCAGTTTGCTCTCTGCACAAAGCATGAAGCTGTGATGCCTTTACGCATTGCAGTAGTATACACCTCCCTCTGTCTGAGACTTCAGAGGTCCTCTACGGGTTGGTGGACACACACACAAACACACGCACGCACACACACACACACACACACACACACACACACACACCCACGCGGGTACATGCAATCCCTCCGCCTCCTTTCCCTCCTTCATCCCCTCCCCCCCGCCTCCTCCTTCCCCTCTCTCAGTGTCTCTGGAGACCTCAGAGTGCAGCAGGGATGATGGACAGCGGACTAATATCCAAAGCTAACGACTCCTCCCCTCTGACTTCACAGAGTAGCCTGACAGAGGCCACAGTGCCCTTCAGATAGAGGAATATGACCCACTACAGTATTGTGGAAATGTTGTAGACAGTACAGCCTTAAAAAGCATGACCAAAAAGAAGGACACATTTGCTGTGAAGTCTTTAATTAATTGAATAATCATGCAGTCACCAAAGGCATCACTGGGACGTCCCAGTTTGTTCACCTTAAAATGCACTGTCTCAGTTTGACTAAATGCAGGGAGGATCAAACAGTCAAACAGGGAGGAAATAATGAGGCACCCCTCAAGTGAAACGCCACATACATTTCAAAATGTATCCTGATGGTTTACATTTCCATCCTTAAAAGTTATTTTAGATTTTATCATCGGGGAGATTATTCTATTTTTAACAACACACTGGAGTCGACGTATGAATCCTTTGTGCAATCTTTGGACAGAGAACCTTTCCTGGGTCTGCAAGGCGACAGGGTGAGAGCAGGGCACCCACAACATTTATTGTGGATTAAGAACCACATAATGTCAGCAAGAATGTCCGGCCTTCAGTTGAGCCCCTCAGACACACAACGTCTACACTCCTGCTACAACACTGTTGTACCATGACATATTCTGTGCATGGTTAGTTTAACCCTGTCAGTTTGGTTTCAAGGACATCTGTGAAATTATCTTCACGAGTCAAGGCGCTAAGGTCAGTGGCCGCGCTGCTCGCAGTGTGTTCAATCAGTCAGCTGCGGGAAGGATTCATTTCAAGGAGAGAACCTGTCAATCATCTGCTGTTAAAATATTAATAAGGGAACTGCAGACAACATGCAACAAATACACGTTGAGAGAATTACACAAATGACACATGAGGAGCATTGGCTGCAGGATATGATTAAATTGCACCATAAAAAATAGTTGGTAAACGATAAATGGAGGTGACTCAGACCCAGTAGCCTAATAGATGAGGCATCAGCCTCCAGAGCTGGGGATTGTGGGCTTGGGTTTCGCCTGAGTTAGCATGTCTGTCCACTTCTGTTTATTGCAGTTTAATCAGCTGTTCAACAAAACAGATTGAAGCACAATTCTGCAGGGCTCCTTTGTGCACGATTAAATCAAGCACCGCAATCAAACGTTTAGAAATGGTGAAGCTGCTTTGTGAGTTATGTTATTGCTTTCAAAAGGAGAAAGCGTCCTCTGTCATTATTAGACAACATGTAGAAGCTTCACGGACACGCGAGTCAAGTTTACGATACATTATCTCTTGTGAAATGTTCTGAACTACACCTTCAAAACGGTAGAAGACGCTTGAAATAATGACACGGTATCTTTATTCTGACTGCTGTTGTTGTAACAGGCTCAGCAGTCACTGTCATGCCCACTGCCATCATCCCAAAATACTTTATGCGGGATGTGTTGGGCTGCATACATGTTTTACCCTCTGAATAATTGTTCTCAGGATCTCACAATGAAGAAAATTTGACAGAGTCCCTCTGTAGCCAACCGCATGCCTCAGTAGTTGATACTTCATGAATGAGAGGGGCCACAAGGTGAGACAGCTGGCTCTTTGTGAGCCAAACTGTCTTTTATGTACAGAGGTGACTGCTACACGAGAGACTATAAAAATGAAGCTCATGCATGAAAAACACATTTCAGGCTTTTTTTTTTGTATTCTCTGTGGGAAAGATTTTTTTTTTTTTTAAATGAAAAAAAAAGATATTAGCTGGAACATTACTGACAACATAGATACACAGATGCACCAATCCAGCAAATAGGTCTGATGTTATGCGGCCAATGACGGGCAGCTGTGAGTGAATACATTCAAAAGGATCTTGAAAGGATTTCAAAAAGCCTTTCACTGAGGATCTACTGATGCACACACCTAAATCGCTGCCTTTTTTTTTTTTTTGCAACGTCCTGCCTGGAGAAATGGCACAGCCGCACTGAGTTGCTGTCCCGAGACATAATCCACCTTTCATTGGACTGCAGCGGTGCCGTGAGGCAAATGTTCAGTATCCGATGCTGGGTTGTATTTCAATGTCGGCGCATCTTTGTCCAGGGGCAACAGCTTCAGCAGATCAGAGGCAGATTAAGTATTTCCACAACCGCCACATGCACACGGAGAGAAGAGTTGTTATGCACATGAGTGGAGTTGCCCTAATTTATAAGACCTATAAGTAAAAGATGTAGTTGTTAGTAGCAGTATCAGTAGATGTCTTTCAGTGATCACTATTGGTCATAGTCCATTCTCCTTCACAGAGAATATGTCTGCCATGTAAAACATTCAAAATGACTTCGTTTTGAAGAGAGCTAGAAAAACAGCACTGCAGCTGTGTTTTCAAGTGACAGCAATGCGATGTTAATTTGCCCTTCTTTTGAATGGCATGCAGTCCCCGTGGAGCTCCGCTATACATATTTTGGTATAAACTGTTTGTGTAGTTCTCAAATGGCATTCGTTGTATGAGGTTGCTACAGCATCGGTGGAGGCCTATTTAGTGTAGTCACTGTTTGCTCGGGCATAGATTGGTAACTTTCTTCTATTTCGGCACGTATATATGGTGACTCATTAGCTGGATTCAGGCCACATGCTGACATAGGGACAATTAAGAAAAGTACAAGGATTTGAACTCCTGTTGTGAGACTCACAAAGTCTAAAAAGAACTAAATAACACAGATATCAAGTTAGATAAAAAGACAGCGCAGCACAGGGCGCCAGATTACCACCTGCCTGTTTGGATATTGTGCTATTAAAAATGCAAATTGTCCACAGAAGCAAGTGAAATGCTGGGAGAAAATCCTCATTAAGATCAGCGCAGATATGGAAAAATCAAACATTTTATTCAAATGCTTTGTCGGGTGGTAAAACGTTTCATTTCACGTGATGTTGTTGTATCATGTTTATTACTTGTTTCACGCTGTCTGTACAGCACAATTGTAGAGACAGGTGTGGAGATACACAGATAGTGGAGAATATTATTTTTGGTCACACTCAGCCTCGAAACAATAGTACAGTGGATATGGGTCAAGAGCAAAAAAGTGGCCAACTGAGTATACAATCAAGAGACTATAAATCATAGGCTCGTAGAAATAAAACACACTGCACTGTAGAGAGGGTCAGCAGCGGCTGTGTGTGTGTGAGTGTGGGTGTGGGTGTGGTGTGTGTGTGTGTGTAGGTGTGTGTGCATAAGAATGCATTCTGCAGTAATTTCCAAGCCTTTCCGGGCTGTAAACAAGGTGATGGATGCTGGTGCCAGGGTGCGTTGAGTGGACGCAGCCTCCTGTGTCTTGATTAATTGATGGGAGAAAGAGCAGTTTGAGCTCCCATTGGTCCTCTTTGTCCTCACCATGTGTGGAAAGTATGGCAATGTTACTATGAGGATGGAAAAGAAGACCGTTGGAAACACTTTCAGGGGCAGGGGTAGGATTATTTCAGAGCTAACGGCGTCGTCTGGCTTCAGAAACAAGGTTAGCTGAAAGTGATGAATATCACATTCTTTGTTCGATTATATGTCCTCCGATTCCTCGACACAATGACGTTAGCCTTACAACCTCTTGCTAGCATACCATGAGTGTCTTAGTTTACTAAATGGGCCTGATGTCTGGGGTCCACCTCAGAGAGATGTATACTGACAAGGGAGGGACTCAAAATAACCACGGAGAAACATGAGAAAACTACAAAGAGACACGGAAGGACTACAAAGACACACAGCAACTACAAAGAGACTAAAAATTGACTACAAAGAAACCCAGAACAACAAGGTAGAGACCCAAAAAGATGGAGAAGCGACGTAAAATAAATACAAAGAGACACAACATGACTACAAAGACACACAATGCATCCACAAAGAGACACAAAACCACAACAAAAAGAGGCTAAATCACAATAAAGTCTGTGTGTCTTGCTCCTATGTCGGAGCAGTTATGGGGCCTTGTGCATGGCCGTGCCCAGAGGCCCATTGCCCCGTAATCCACCCATGAGCTGTTGCATCACATTATGCGCTGCTGCGGACTCCTCTCCAGCTTGCCAAGAAAATATTTTCAAGGGACTGTTGAGTTGACATTACACCAGTAGATTCCTTGTCTGCCAGCAGAAAATGTAATACAAAGGTCACAAACATCTCAAGGACTGGATTGTCCCTGCCAGAAACTTGAACATTGTCTTCCCGGGCCTTTTTTTTAAATGATAACGAAGAGCCTCGTTGTTGTCACTTTTGATGGCAGAACAGAAATGGTGATTTTACTTGATGCCACTCCCCGACGGACGACGTATCATGTGTCTTTGTTTTTAACAATGCATAATAACACAAAATAGAAAAGCATGGACTGAATCGAGAAATGGAACAGGACAAAGAAGCGTTTTTTTTTTTTTCTTCATCTTTCCGCTGTCTGTCTTGGTCGAACAGCCTGCCACCTGGTTACTCATCGCTCTCAACCTTGTTTCCAGCAGCAGAAGGCAGAACAGAAGAAAAGCTGTGATAAACCCTCTGTACGCGATGTGCTATAGGCACCAAACAGCAGTCGGACACAGTTGAACATAGGGGAGCATTTTAGCAGCTAAAGAGACAGATGTTTCCCTGAGGAGTTGGTGGAGACCAAAAACAGAGCTAAAAGGGGAGTTTTTTGGACTCAAGATAATGCTAATGATGCTCTGCGTTAACAGTGCCGCTTTAAACCTCTGTTTTATGTGCATTTAACCCTGCTTCTATTTGCGAATAATATATTTAAGATTTTTAGGGGCAATGTATGCAAGAGTGTGTTTTCTCATCTATTAAGTAGCTTTTTTTGTAATAAAATAAAATATTCTCTATGTTGTAACACTCATCTGCCATGGCTCAGTGGACCGTCAACTAATGAGTGAGGAACTGTGAGGACGTGAAAAGCAATCTTATGAAATGCTGATCAGATGTTGATCATTCATCCTGCCTTCTGTCATGACCCCGAGCATTCGCACGAGTCTATCAGCGGGCTACCTCTCAAAGTACTTTTAAATGTTTCTTTTCAGTGGAAATGGTGATTAAAAAATAAATAAAATGGAACCGTCACTTGGGTGGTATTGCATTCATGTGCTCCCTCCTCCCCCTCTCTCCCTCTGCATGCTCTCATCTCGTCCTGCAGGAATAGACTCTCTTCCTCCGCCGCTGCAGCTCGACTCTGACACAACCGGCATGTCTGCAAACTGAGAGCCGCGCAGGAAGACACACACACACACACACACAGAGAGAGAGAGAGGCGCAATCCCTCCTTGAAGACGCACAACTTGTGTTCTCTTTCTCCCCCAGCTCGAGCAGAAGACGGAGGGTGGTTGTAACACTGCGACGAGGCGATTTTATTTGGAGGGATTTCAAGACTTGGAGGAGGATCAAAACAAGGTAAACGAAGCCCGAGCGGCCAAAGACAGGCGACGTTTGCCCGTGTGTGTTTTACTGTACGGGACCAGGCTCGCGCGCTTGGTAAAAGATGCTGATGCGTCCATACTCTTCGACACCGTGGATGTAACGTATTGGCTTCAATGCGTGCGTGTCTGAGCTTGTGGGTGCAGTCATTTAAAGGGGGGGGGGGGGGGGGTCGTACTGTACGGTACTGTAATTGTGCCGAAACGCTGCACCGCACCAGGAGCTTTGAGTGAATACTGTAAGGGGTTCATGTGAGGGGAAACTGATGCTGCTGCTGCAGATGAGGATGATGAGGATGGTGAGGACGAGGGTGATGGTGAGGAGGAGGAGGAGGAGGAGGAGGAAGGAAACCAGGAAATTATTGTAAGGACGTTGCGGTGGTGCAGATTTGACTTTGGGGCAAATGAAAAGGGCTCGAGGACGAAACAGCGTTATAATATGAGTGCAGCAAGTTTTTCAGGAGGATGTTTTTCCCCCGTAGTCTGTGCCGCAATGGCTGAGGGATGCTGTAAAATGCAGCAAAACTAACCGCGAGGTTGTTATGTCGTAAAAAAAAAAAATATTTAAAAAAAAAAAAAATTAAGTAAAGAAAAAAGGGCGCTTTCGAGTCGTCCTTGCGCTCTGCAACTCATGTAGATGAGAATAATAAAATTATAATCTGAATTCTATTTTTTCAATCACAATTAAGCACCTTAAGGTCTGTAAACTCACAATTGAGTACCTTAGACATAAAGTTCATGCTATTTTTTATGTAAGGTTATTACAAAATGCCTATTGATTCACTTTAAAGACGAATCCCATTTATTATAGTCATATGAAAAGGATTAAATTCCTTTAATGCTTCAAAAAACTTACAAATGAAAAGTGCGAGACCTTACAGAAAAGCAGAGCATCTTTACAAAAAGCCTTTTTTTTTCCTCATCCATATCATGCCCTTGCAGTGATGTTCTCCAAGGCCCATGTACTGACATAAACCATGCCTCCACTTGCTCATCTTTGACCTCTGCGTCTGCTTTTTTCTGGGACTTATCTCCACGAGGGAACCATGACAGACAGCGTCAGCATAAATCACTATAAAGATGTAGTGCTGGTTGTAAAATCGAGGGCGCAGGTGCCTCGACGAAACTCGGGACACGGTGTTGTACTGGAGGCTAAACCCATTTCAACCCAATTCGGTCCCCCTTTTTGTTCTTCGGAGTCAAGACGCAAATTCATACTTCTCAGGAGCCAAAGTGATCTAATTAAGATTTCGCGATTCTCGTAAAAGTAGAGAAGCATCTTTGTCCTTTACAAAACAAAGATCTCCGTCTGGAGGTCGTTTCTTGTCCGCATTGAGCTTCATGAGCATCATCATCATCATCATCATCCTCCCCCATCCCATCAAACACTTGAAACTGCATGTCCCAACAGTGGTATTCATGCAGTCATAGCTCGTGTTTTCTGTCCCCTGGCTGCAGGTCTGTCCCTGATAACCCGACCACTGAAGGAAGAGAACACAGAACTGCTTCATCATGAATTTTGTAATGAAAGCTGCGATGGGAGGTGAGTCGTCGGCCGGGCTAGAGGTTGATTTAACAGCACTGCAGTGTAAAGGATTTAAAGGGTTGCTCCGCAGCAATAACGGCAGCCCTGCACGTACTGGTGGTAATGGGGATACTGGGTTGATATAATCCATCCTGCACCAAACTCCTGACTTCAAACAAGAGCTGCGCATTCTCTCCCTCTCTCTCTCTCTCTCTCTCTCTCTCTCTCTCTCTCTCTCTCTCTCTCTCTCTCTCTCTCTCTCTCTCTCTTCATCCATCTTTTAAAAAGCTCTCGGGGCAGGGCATGACATCCTGTTGGTCAAATCCCAGCCTGTTATAACCCGATGTGTTCAAGATTATGGGAAAACTGTTCATGCTTTGTTGCTCTGCATTTTCTGCCTTTAAAACATGTCTTTGTGAACAGTGATTCCCTAAAAGCGTGACACGTCTCTGGAAAGGAGGTTAGGACGAATGAAAAGACCTGATATGCTGCAGCTGTCCTATTTCATCTGCAGCATATGGGTCTTTTCATACTCTAATACTGTTCCCGGAAATGTGCCAAACATTTTTACCTTTTCAGGAATGTAGATGCTTTATTTCTTCGCCTGATCTTCGTCGTCATGTTTGAGTTTACACGGTGGAATTTGCACAAAGACGGCAGAATTTCCTCCTCATCTTTAGAATGTTGTGAAAACATGAAAATCACCCGGAAATGATTAGTTATTAGGGTTTCACATTACTTTATGAACAAGGCAGTTTTTTTCTTTCCAAGACAACTGTTGGTTTTTTAGGTACGAGAAATAGAGAAGGGCTATTTTGCCAAGAACTATGACTAACATTTTTTTTTTCCAAAAGACTTTTGTCCTTTAAAGCCTTTAGGTATTATCCGTTAGAATATTATCTTAGCTATTATTTGCTCCTTAATTAGTCCTCATTGTGGCCCTGTAATTCATCTGCCTTGTCGGCTATAGCTTCAAGGGGAAAGGCAGGAAAGTGGCCCCATTAGTTGTAATGCAGCAGGTCAGCCGTGCAGTATGCTGAGCTGCTGCCGTCCAGGTTACAGAGGTGTTAGAGTTACAGTTGGGATGTGGAGTTGGAGCCGCTCCTCATCAGGATGCAGAGGATGACAGCCCTGCCTCGATCTGCAGCTGCTGTGCTTCGTGACCGTGCTACGAATTCTTAAAATCAACTGCATTGCATTAGATGCTATTTTCCTTTTCCTTTTTCTTTTCTTTTTTTTTCTCACTCCACAGAAGTCGGGCCGCACTCCGCTTGTGGACTTTGGGAATAGATTTGACAGTGTGGGTGTTTGCCTGTGTACGCGTCTGTGCTCCGCCTGCGGTGGAGAGTGTGTTCTGCATACGTGAGAGGTATAGATTTTTGTGTGTGAGAAAGAAAGATGTGAGGTAAGAAAGGGCGCAAGAAAGAGTAATTTGAAGGACGAGTGTGCGTGCATCTAATAATCAATATGTATGGCTATCAGGGCGATAAGGCCATTCTGCCGTCAGTGCCAGCCGTCTTTTTGGTTGTGGGCCATGTTTACTGATGGGGACACAGTGACCTCTTTCCACTCATATGTTTGCAATAATGCTGACAGTCCACTGGGCGCCCCTCCGGGGGCAAGAAATCAGATAATGAAACAAACCAACAAGCAGGTAATCAATCTCCTCAGCTATCAATCTAATGCCCAGTGTCAGTCCGTCAATACATCAATGTTAGCGAAATGTGTTTTAATCGATATAGGCTGCAGTATTGAGCGTACTCGAGTCTTAGTCCAGTGTGAGAAGTCTAAGCTTGAAACCATCACGCGCATGATTCTGGCTGGGCACCGTTGTTGCTTCGGGACGGTTGCTGACTTTCCCTTCACACGTTTCTGTTCTTGCTTCACTGTCATCCATCAAATAAAAATACATAAAAAAAGATTAACATGTGGTTCCTCTGCCTGTGCTTTTCAAAGATTAATAACATTGCTGATTAGCAGTGAAGCTGCAGTGTAAAAAAAAACAAAAAAACAGCACAAAAGTACTTGGTTATGTTTAGGCAACAAAAGTACCCCATTCAAACGCACAGCAGTCTCTCTTTTTTAATTTTTTTTTTAGCCAAACAACCACATGGACTCATTTATTTTTGATATGTCAAAAGCAAAACGTAATGCATGACAAAATTCACGTTGCAGTTTTGTTGTACGGTCACGTAATTTGAAGGATGCAGGGCTGGACATTTTGCCTGAACATTCACGTGCCCCAGAGGATGGATCCTAATTACTTTGGAGATCCCCTGGCTTGTCCTGTAGTGCCACTGTGAGGGTGATATTTCGGTCTTTGAGTGAAATATCTCAACAACCTTTGGATGTATTTCTGTACAAAATTGGCACACACTTTCATGTCCCCCTCAGGATGAATTATAATGACTTTGGTGATCCCCTGATATTTCGTCTATAGCGCCGTTATCAAGGCAAAAAAAAAAAAGTGTTCAGTGCTAATTTGCAAATGTTAGTGTTAACACATTTAACTAAGATGCTTAATATTTTACACATTACACCATATAGCCTCACTGAATCGCCAGTGTGGCTCCAGACTCTGAAGATAGTTGTGAACATGACACCCAATGTACCATAAACAGGCCTGCGTGTGGACTGTATCTGCTCTCTTCAAACAACTTTAAAGTAATAATGAATACAACCTCCTTGAGAGCTTAAAGCTGAATGCATCAGCCCATGTTTGTTTCACTCTAAAACTGGGGATCCGATCTTATAGCGGTTGTTTACTTGCTCTTTTCCATCCCGTGGTGGTTTTGCTTCTTGTTTGGACATGCATTTGCTTTACCGTCACTGAGTGTTTTGCTGAGTGTGTTAGATGATAAGTGTCCGGACGGGTTTTGGTGAAAGAGAGGATGCTGCCAGTGCATTGACTAATCCTCCGAGGCTTCTTCGGTTACAGATACTTGGGAGAAAACAGAGCGACGCTTAACTGCGATGAATCAGCAGGACTCGAATACAGATGCATCTGCACACTTCAGATGTCTGTTGGATGTTCTCCTCTGCAGCAGCCATGTTTGCTCCTCAGTCCGGCTGCATTGCCGTTTTTTTTTTTTTTTTTAAATTTTTTTACAGTGCATGGAACCATGTGTTGTCATGACAACAGATGAAAGTATCTCACAGGTAAATAAAACGGAGCAACACACAATTGTGTGGCAACACGCAATATATTTTTTAACAATTGACAAAAGGTACAATCTAAATCCTTTTGGAGCTTTATTTGATACCTGGCTGCTCTTGTTAACAGCACTTTACTCGTACCCCCTCTGGTGTCTGGAGGCAGAAGCTACAGTAGGTGAGCATCAAGGGACTTTTGGTGCCATATAAATAAAAATATAGAGATGGCTTCTTAAATGCATGCTATTCTGGACCAAACGTGATAGTAAAACTTGTTAAACTGAACTTCCTATAATTAATTAATCCTGAAGGCAGGAGCGTAGATGACAGACAGATAATCATGTACATTTTTACATTTTTAATCCACATTTACTAAACGGTAGAGATAACGTGGATTGTTCACGTATCTTGTTCCACCTCCCTGTACAGGTGTGTGCAGTCCGTTGGCCTGCTCGGCCAGAGAAATCTTTTAATCTACACCAGTCAAAACTGTGGAAACCTGAGACGTTTTCATTCTGCGGCATTGTATCCACCTCTAAAAAGCAATGCTGTGAACCAAATGTAGAGTTCAGCACAAAATGGGACTTACTTTCTTACCTGGATGCATTAAAATCTATTAAATTTGAAATGTATTCTTGGAACGGGACTTGAGGAACCTGCCGCACCGCATCTGAGGAGCCAGGAATGCATTTGAGATCAACTGAGAATTGTGTTTATTGTGATTTGTCTTGGCCCTGCCTACGGCATACTCTAGATATGACCCTCTCTAACCTTTCTCTTTCTGATTCCAATGTAATATTCTTCTCTTTTTAGAATTCCATTTTGATTCATTACATAATTTGTGGAGTAGAGTCAGATTGAGACTTAAGATCTCTTTTCTGTGGGAGCCCTGGCGAAGCCGGTAGCCTGTAATAAATAACCGTACACCTTGCTATCTCCATTAACAGACTAACAGACGCAGTTATCGACTCACTGTTGGGACCTTTGTAATGAATCCCGTCCAGCCCACAAGAACACAGAGGGATGCAGACTTATTACTGCTGATGCAACTAAATAATATTAACTTAACCTGTCGATGAGGGAGTTTTGAAATTAAAATATATTGCATTCTGCTTCACTGTACAATTGGGATGATCATCAATGAAGCCAGCAGTGTGGTTATGTGAGAGCCATGAGGCAGCGAGGGCCTCACAGAGCTTTTGCACCCAACCTTAAATTCTTACTTTATTTTCCTTATGCATTGATTGATTCTGCTCCTTAGAAGCTTCAGTGCTGACTCTGCACTTCTCAACTCCTTAAAAGCAGAAGTTAGTTTCAAAGAAAAGGGAGCAGTTCAGTTAGGCAGACATTAGTCCTGAAGTATGGAGCTCTATCAAGCCCTGAAGGCCTCAGGCAGCAGGAAAACCTTGACTATCAGCAGAAAGGCAGCGCTAGACAGCTAATAAGTGAATGGTAAGGTGTAATACAGAAATAATACACACTTCACTTTTGCATTCAGTCTCATGGTGCGGTCTAAGAATCTGCTGCAAAAATAAATGTACATTTTACCATTACCATTTCATTCATAATTGATGATTCCGGTAAATTAAATATCAGGAAATTACGTCGAGAAGTCTGCCTCTGTTTTAATGTGGGGTGCAATGGAGTTCAAAAGAATCATGATTTCAATTTTTAATATTTTGACCATTAACAGTTTCATTGGAGTGGAATTATGGCGACCGGTATTTTGTTCATGGTAGTTTTTCGAATGATACATTGAATTAAACAATTGGATGATGTTCAAAGCGATGTTTAAAAGCGGCTTCTTTCATTCAGTGTAAAAGCCCCTTGACGCAATTTTGTGTTTTTGGCCACATAAGTAAAATCGACTTGCCTTGAATAAAGCGGGGAGCCAGTTCTCATTTTGCTAAATGAAGATGCAGAATTAAATATAATCTTTGACTCACTCAGTGGGAAAATGTATGGGCTCTCTGGATAAGACACTTGGCATGTTAGTACTGAGGACACTTAAAATAGCTCACGGTAGTGAGTGTCATTATCCTGACTGAAGCTTTTAGGCAATTGGCAACGTTTTTTATTTTGCAAAACGACACAAAAATGATATGCCTAAAAGAAACGTTTTTGAAAAGCTTGTTTCTGCTGAAACTTGCAGAAAAAGACGGGTGACCCCCTCGTGAATGTTGAATATTATTTCACCCTCACATAGAGAATTAGCAAACAAGCTAACGCCACTTCGTCCTGATATTAAAAGGCAGCTGACTGCTCTCCCTTTTTTTTTCCTTCACAATATTTATTAATTCCCTATATATAACCTAACTTCACACGCATTTGATCATACGCCGACATGTCGGCTCGACAAAGTGTCTGCGAGTATAACGGTTCCTGGGTGCCATTTTCACTGAATACGTGTGACAAAGCTGTGTGATTTGAGGTGATAGGAAAACAGAAGACACCTTCAGATGTTCTTCCCTCACCTCGTCTCCTCAAATAACAGATAATCACATTTAGCAGCACTCTAATATGATTGGCTGAGAAAATCAGGCCTTCGCCACTGACGCAGACACACTCCCCCATCTTCTTCTTGTGCGTTACTCAAGCAAATCAGATTCAGTTCATCAAATTGACCTTGGGCTCCTTCTACAGTACTAAGTGTGTGTGTGTGTGTGTGTGTGTGTGTGTGTGTGTGTGTGTGCGTGTGCATGTGTGTGTGTTTCTATGCATGTGTGTTTGACAGTTTGTCCAGATCTCATAAATAATGCATTCAACCATCCAAGTCTTAAATAGTGTCTGAGAATCTTAAAGAGAGAGGAAATTTGTATTAAAAACATTCAGATATATGACCTTTCTGTTGGACATGCATGCATGTATATAGAATATACATGCATGCATGTATATACGCCAGGATATGCGAGGAGGTTGAGACCTCGTCATGGCTACATGTTAGCAGCTTAAGTGTGGAGCGGTGTTGTTTGAATCCGACCTTTCATGGTGGAAACTCTCGCCCTGTTAGTCAATTTCATTCCAGCTGAATTATTTGCCGAGCCTCACAGATGCAGGTAGTTTCGTTCTCAGCTGACGCACATCCAACATCAAACTGTCCACCACATCCACGGCAGAGCTTTGGGATGCAGATGATGACGCTGTGTTTGTCCGGTCACAACTAGAAGGTTCAATTCAAATCATTTTTGAGCGCTCATCAAATCACGTTAGCTTCCGAATTATATAAAAACATAAAGATAACGTAATTTGATGCAAATTAAGTCTGACTCAAGAAATAACATGTTGAATAATATGTCAAATAAGTAAGCCTTGGTATCTATTCCAGTAAATAGATTCTCAAAATGTCCACCACAATATTGATTCAATCACCCTGATGTTAATAAAAGACAATCTTTTTTGGGGGCGAAAGTAGTGATTGTCAAACTTGTATTTGTGAACTTTAGTCCCAACGCAAGATGTGTCCGGCCTGACACATCGTGCAAAGCTGCTCCATCTGAGAGAAGTTCAAGCAGACTCAAACATAACTGCGGTCAATTTTACAGCAGAACAACAGTGAGCCCACTTTCTCCATCTTTTCCACCAATTTCTGACCCTGCCACGTTTTTTTCCCCCTGCAGTTTAATGAGCTGTACTGAGACAAAGTCTGTCCTGAAGGCCAGACGTAGATCTTTACACTCATCCGCTTTCCCGCCACAATTTGGAGTTAGAGAGGGGATTTGCCTCCGGAACCTAAAGTGGTAAAGAAGTGGATAAGAACTGTTTATCTGATTCAAAAGTTCAAGCACTGGGAGAGCTAGCTAAGGTTAGTCTTATTTCCTGCTTTCCCTCCGAGACTTTGGATTTAACAAAGACTTAGCAAAGCCCTTTCAGAAGCGAAGGATTAGAGAGATGACACCTTTTAACAGCGAAGAAATGTACGCTGGTGAAGTTAAAATGTCTGAACAAGTCGGCATGAGGTCAAAACACCCTAACCATCTTATTCCATCTCTTGGATAGGCTGCCTGCTGTGTGAGATAAGCAGTGTTGCAGATCACAGTCAGCCCCTTAACATCATATTTTATGTTGCGCATAAGTCAGCTGGCTTTTGATTGGCATGGTAGAGAATTTCTCTGCAAAGTGCCTCTTTGTCGTTGCTGATTTTGAGTCATCTCATATAATGTGGACTGTATAAAAGAAGAAGGCTAAAGGCCAACCTGTCAGCCATGCATTAGAGGCTTTTATTAGCTAACATATTGAATGTCAATCCGACAACTACAGCCTCATGGAGTAGGGACAAAGTGTAGATACACTTTATTCAAATGCATAGCGCGACACAGCTTATGTGATGCTGAGGAGCTTAATAGAGTCATTCTGGTTTGAGAGGACATCGCAGTATCTCTAAAATGACTCACAAAGCATGAGATGGGATCATAGCTCAATATAACTCAAGGCTTTGTCTCTCAGGAACCTCTTTTTTCGTTCTTTTTTTTACATCCGAACAAAGACAATCTGGATGTGCTAATACGATTTTGTGAAACCAGACCAAGTTTGTTTTGGTTTGGCAGTTAGAGGGGGTACTAGAGGGCTTTTATTCTGGGCCGTGGATGGGAATCTTTTGACAAAGAGGCTTAGCGGTAGTGAGTCATTGCTCCACTTACAGGATTCAATAGCAGTGTTTACACTGACTGTATTGAAGATGTTCAGGTATAATATCATAAACCGATCCCAAAATAGGGATGCACCGATCAGATGTTTTTAGTCCCGAAACAGAAAGCTGGGCTCTGGGTGTCGGGCGACAGCGAGTGTGGATCTGACACCAGTGATTCATTAAGACGCTGTATGCAGCCGGGAGCCATCATTCTGTGTGAGACATCAGGCTTGACGTAAACATTGCTTTCCTAACTTTGTAAAACTAAATGTAACAAATAAAAAGAAAATCTATATATATATATACATTTCATGAATAAAAAATGTAATAATAAATCGTACACCTGGTAAACTGAATCCGTGTAAACCTTTTTAATGCTGCGACAAATTGCTCAAAACCTAAATAGAAATTCAAATTGCAGTACTTGATGACACGTGGCCACCGATACCCGATCCAGTATATCAGTCAGTATCGGCCTGACATCTGATATCGATGCATCCGGGTCCTGAGTCCTGTTCACATGCGTCCGATTCGAGACGCAACGTCACGTTTCACCTTGATTTTCACACTTTGTACAGGCTCATAGTTTTGCTGCCTAAATCCGAAGAAAAGGAACATATCAATGAGCGCCGTTTATCAGCCGCAAACACGGATTCCTAATTGGTCTTTTTTTCGTCCCTTTGTCGGTGTTTGCTTACATCAGCAGCTGACATGAAATAAACGTGGATGCGAGCTGTTTCCTAGCAACACAATTCAGATAAAAACACGCTGTACACTGTGCGTATGTATGGCGAGTCGTGATTAAAGTTTAGGGTAACACTTGAGCGGGGATACGAGCCACTACTGTACATGGACAAGCCCATACACACACACACACACACACACACACACACACTGTAATCTGCACATTCTAGCACACATGAGAAGTAATTGCTCAACCACTCATGCGCGAGACCCAAAAATGGAACGAAGCAATTATTTATATCCACACGCGCGTATAGAGCGACTGTATGTGCTCTTTAGCTCTCTTTCTAACCCGCTCCCTCTCACGCATACACACACTTAAGAGAACAAAGATGTGTGCATCGCGTTCGGGCAGATTTTGCTTTGTCAGCCTCTCTGTGCTGCTGATACAGCAATACCATTGTTTACTTTGGATTTCTCTCTGAATGTCAGTCTTATCTGTTTCTTTCACGCGCATCTGAGTGGTTCATTAATGGGACTGATCTATTGTCATGTTTATTTTCTATGCCGGTTTTCCATCTTTGGTGCTGAGCCCCGATTGCTGCGGTGTGTTCGTTACAATACATCTGAAGTCTCTCATGGTGGCCATCTTCTTTGTCTCCTCAGCCCGGTTGTTTGGCTGCGTATTACAAGCTGCGGATGTGCCGCATCTAACAATGAATGAAGTGTGACTCACTTATTTCAATTGAAGCTGCTTTCCCAGTGCATATGATGACAGCGGTTCCAACGCGTCCTACGTTGGTGTCCACATGGACTGTGCTCCTGAAAGTTCAAATGAAATGTCAATAAACTCAGTCAATAAACCATAAAGCAGAGGAGGAGGCCGCAACGAGATGACGTCATTCAGATGAAGGCAGAGACGGTGTCAATGGGGGGGAAATATAAGTTTAAAAATTCAGTGTTAACGACGTGATCTGCTCTTCCTTCAGATCGTTTGTTGGAAAAAGTAAAAAATATGGGATTGTAGCTTTAAATGACTTTAAAAAACTGTTAAATACTTGATTTTAAAAGATGTTACAGTGCTGCATAGGAGCTCTTAATATATATATATATATATATATATATATATATATATATATATATATATATATATATATATATATATATATATATATATATTAAAACAAGAGCTTTGAAAATGACAACTCGTGATTGCACAAACCGCAGTCCCTTTTTATAGCCTGCAGTTATCCTGATTCCTTTTCATTTTTTACTACCCTTTCTTTTTCTCCTTCCTTGCTCTTGCACTCATCTCTTCCCACTTCATCCTCTCCTGTCTTTTATCTCTCCGCATTTTGCTGCAGTTTGTTTTCTTTATGCTGATGAGTGAGGAATAGGAACGACACCGGGGGCAGCTGCAGACTGGAGGAGGAATCTGTCTTCCTTTCTTTCTTGGTCGCGTGCTTTCTCTCCTCAGATGCTCCATGTCTGCCTCTCAACCTTTCCCTCCTCTTCCTCCTGACTTAACTCTCTCATTCATTCTTCATCACTCTCTTCCTTTCCTTTCCCTCCTTCCATTTATTCATCCGTCACACTCTCTCCCTCTCTGGTTGCACAGAAACCGCTTGGTAATCCCACTAACTGGAACAGCTCAGCTAATACATTCGGACTCAATAGCTTCTGACAGATTCTCTCCCTCTTCTCGTGCTCTTCTTGTTTTTTCTCAATATGTCTTGTTTTTTCATAAAACTCAGCAGCACACTGACTCCCTGTCTCCCGTTTCCTCATTTCTTCTTCTCTTTTTCCCCCCTCCTCCTCCTCGCTACTTGTCTGCTCCCGTTTTTGCCAAAATCCTTTAGACCTTTGGCTTTTCTCTTTTCTGTTGATGCTTGTTGACAGCTTATTCGGGTTTGCCAAGCGCAGCATTTTTCTGGTATCACATGGCATTATTTCACCGGGAAGTGCAGCTCCTACAGCGACAGTAAGAATCCCCGCGTAAGACATATTCCAGGACTTGTGCCCTGTTGTGTAAAAGTCATATTCACACCGTCCATGGCTTGACCTCCACTTAGGAAACTATCAGAGCTGAATGGCTTCACTGTGGACACCAAGTCTTCAGCGTTGTTTCTGGACATCTGGGGGGGGTTATTGATTAAATAAAGAGTTCATATTCTACAAACACAAAAGCATTACAAATGGCGATGAATAAGATTCAAATTTCATATTTCCAGCATACTTAGGAGAAAAAAAAACATAATTTAGATCTTGATTAGGCATCAATTTAACAGAAAACAGGATTTCAGCTTCAAGGAATTCATCAAATGTGAAATATATCTCACAGTCTTGTGGTTGTTAGTCAGAACAGGTAAACCGTTGTTGAAATAACGTGTCGTCATATAGGACACCATCCAGAACAGGCCGTGTCAAGCATGCTTTCAAAGGCTGCCACTAGGTTTAAATCCACTGTTAAACATGTATCGCATTGATAAGCTCGGCAGTGGGATTTGACAATAAAAAGCAGTGGTTTTGATATATTAGCAATAATGTCGCTACACGAGCTCTGGCATTGTGAAACAATGGTTTATGCTCCTGAAGTGGATGTAATATACCCCATGGAGTGGAGTACTATACCATTATCCTAAAGGTAGAACAGCGACGTCTCTGATTGGTGGAGTTCGCAGTTTGGGCTGCAAAATAAATCTTTTATCAAAATTGCAATATGGCCTGCTGCAATTTTCAAATCGCTCGAGGCACAGGGTTTGTTAAAGGCGAAATGTGTGTCAATATAGCATTTTAAATGAAATAATACAGCAGGGATGTTCTGGTTTACACATATTATTCTGGCTTAAGAAAACATCTTTCCTGGCCAGAGATCACTGCAGAAAT
Organism: Clinocottus analis; assembly: GCF_023055335.1. Taxonomy (NCBI): domain Eukaryota; kingdom Metazoa; phylum Chordata; class Actinopteri; order Perciformes; family Cottidae; genus Clinocottus; species Clinocottus analis. The sequence continues at coordinate 2,450,909 of NW_027176009.1, read as the reverse complement.
AACACCGTAATCCTTTATATATGGAATCAATGAAAATGAAATAAATAATCACGATTAGATATTTTTTTTCAACATCAATCATCTCGTAATTGGTTGGCTCATTTCCAGGCTGAAACCTCTTCACGTAATGGTTTTCTGAACGTAAATAGATTCAAGGTTTGATAAATTCCATCATGGAGCAGTGGGGGACACACGAAACACAAAGTGGACAAATTAAATAAAAATAACGACGTACATGTACAAAATAAGACTAATGAGTTATTTCAGCGACAACATGTGAAAATAGCAATTTCCACCCTGACGAGAGAACAGTCATGGGGGAAAGACAAAGGGACATAGTTATTAAACTTGACATTAAACAATATTTGATATTGGAACAGCCGTTTTCCTCAGGCTTCACCGGAGGTTTCTAAATTGATCAAATTTCTGCAAGTCCCAGAAGTCCATGTTGTCGTCTGTCTGTCTGACGTCTCTTCTGCATCGTAGTCCGCGAGGCCGGTTGTCCTTGTGTCTCATACATTAATGTTTATCTCTCTCCTCGTTCCCAGGAGGTCCTCCTGATGTGGGCAAGATGCTGGGTGGAGAGGAGAAGGAGGAGGACCCCGACGCAGCCCAGAAAGAGGAGGAGAGACAGGAGGCGCTCAGGCAGCAGGAGGAGGAGAGGAAGGGCAAATATGCCAAGATGGAGGCTGAGAGGGAAAGCATGAGGCAAGGCATCAGAGATAAGGTATGATGACTGTATGCTGTATAATAACCTAATGGCTGATTTAAATACTAATATGGTTGTTTTAATTCAACACCGGGAACCAAGTCAGTGTCTCCTCGTCATGAATACAACCACTACTACAAATAAACTCATGTGTTGTTCCCAGAAATGTGAACACTGAACTGTAAAGTTGTCAAATCCATGTAGGAAGTTGACTTTAAGGGCTTCTCATCTTGGCTGCATGACAGCACAATCCTTTTTTCTTTTTTCTTTTTTAAATAACAGACCTGAATTAGACTACCTTCAGACTATTTTGGTTTGCTTTTATGTAATTTTAAAATAGATCAGTGGCAGATCAGGAAGGAGAACTGCGGGGCCATGAAGAATAAATTAGAATTTAAAAGGTTGGCTCAGGGAGGACTGCTTTATTAAAGCGCAAACACCTCAAATGTAAATTATTGTTGAGGAAACTGCTTCATTTCTTCAGGCACAACTCTAACAACATTATTTCTAATGTCCAATATGAGCGACCATTGTGTAGGTTTTGGATTTATTTGATTTATTTAGCATTTTCTATGTCTAATGACTTTGGCAGTCTGAACCAGTGTTAGTATGATTTTACTGTCTGCAGTAAGTGTTGGCTTCTCAGTCCTCCACAAATGTGGGGCTGCAGTGTAACCACCTCACTGCAGAGGCAGAGCGAAAGACAGGCAGTCTGTGGGTGGGGTCGGTCTGAGGGGAACGCTGTGATTCAGCGGGATGAAAAGCGGCACTCCTCCCCTGGCTCCTCACCTCCTCCATTCCTCCCAAGTTCTCCCTGAGGTGAACAAAGAGCAAGGAACAGCTCCCAAAGTGCTCGTTACTGAGGGGCTTCTGTCAGCTTCCTCCACAGCCTTGTCCCGTTGTGCCACCTACTGCAAGAAACGTCCGTAGTATATCTGTTTTATCCAGATGTTGGGGAATAGAGGGCCTTTTTTAAACAAATACACACTGCGAGTGTTCGACATGGACTGTCACAATGTGAACACTGAAGAACAGCAACCTATCCATCTGTTTTTGACACATTCCATATAGCTGTGCAGAAAAACAGATGGGAACAAGAGGAAGACAAAGATGAAGGGTTAGCAGCTGCTCAAATTACAGGAAAACAGGAAAAGGCTCCATGAGATGAGTGAATCTTAACATTCAGTCGGATATAGATGGATGAGTGCATGAGCATAATGTTGTATTCATATTTTAATGGAGTTATCATAATTACGATTTACCAACTCACATCCCCAAAGGAGTCCCAAATGAGCGGTTATTGCAACGAAAAGAACACGGTTTCCTAACGAATCACATCACACAAAGACCAATCAGTTAAATTAATTAATTCCATTTATTATATTTAGCTTTAGCTTTTACTCAAAATGCAATAATTTTCCCTCTGCATTAACTCACGCACGCACACACACACACACACACACACACACACACACACACACACACACACACACACACACACACACGTTCTTACAGCTGTTATAAAAGATGTGTTAGGCCTTGAACCCTGCAGCAGATAAAGCATCAAAGGAACCGTGTTGGGATGCGCAGCGATTGTTGGAGAAGTGACCATAGTAGAAAAAAAGGTCATGTGACACACTTGGACCCAGACAGCAACCATCGCAAAATAAAGAGGGGGAAAAAAAGTGAAATATTGAAGATATTTGGAAATAACACATCCAGCAGAACCAACCACCAAGGAAACACAAATCTCACATTTCTGTTACTGCAATGTCATTCTTCTAACGTTTACATATTTATGTGACGGACCAACAGTATGGCTTGAAAAAGCGCGAGGAGGCCGAGGCCGAGGCAGCAGCCGCCGCAGAGGAGTCTGCAGAGGGCAGCTTGACTCGACCCAAGAAGCTCGTGCCGGCGGGCTGCGGCGACGAGGAGGAGGAGGAGAGCATCATGGACACAGTGATGAAATACCTGCCAGGCCCACTGCAAGACATGCTGAAGAAGTAGGCTAGCTCGTTAGCTCATGCTAACGTTAGCTAGCTCAGTTGATAGGCTACATTCACAAAGTTGGCTCAGATCCAGGGTTTTCTTTTTCCCCCTCGCCCACATGACAGATGTGAACATTGCTTTGTGAGCAATGTTAAAGGACAGGAAGTTTAATCTGGCACATTGTTTTGGTGTTTGACCAATCTAAGTTTTATGGTGGGGAAATGAGTCGGGTGTGAAGCAGCAGTGTGAATGGCAGCCATTAGACTAAGCTAGGCTGACCCAAGGGTCAAGGTGAACGTTAGCTATGTTACACTCGAGAAGCTGACAGCAAGCAGAGGGGCTAAAAAACACAATGTTAGATGGTTTAGCCTTCTAGTCCGAGACGTTTTAAACTCCCTTTTCTCTCCTCTGCAGAGCTCTCTTGCAGCACTGAAAAATAGTCCCCTTGTCCACCATGCTGTTCACTCAATTTGTACATAAATAATGAATACATTACAAGCCTGAAGGTGGGCAAACAATCATAAAATATAATATAAAATTATTGTATTAACTGTGTGTCTGTCTCTCGAAAAAAAAAGAAGAAAAAAAAGATGTGATAACTTGATAAGCCATATTTTAAAAAGGAAATTTAAAGACTTTTGTTGTGTGCTCCTAAAGCTACTGTTTTGTGTTGGACCATGTCTGAAACTTATGTAAACCCTTTTTTGCACACAGTGTGACACATCCTCTGTCAGATCTATTGTCTATCTCCCCTACACATAAGTGTAATAACATTCATGTAGTGTAGTGTTTAAAAATGTTTGTACTCCCCTTGTTCAGTGCGTCTCCTTCTTCCGTCTTGCATGCCATTTGTCTCGACACGTCTGTTGTGTGAATATCTACAAACTCAACCCCCCACCCCCTCTTTTCTCCTCTTCTTTATCATGCAAAAAAAATATTAAGGCAATAACTCCTAAGTTTGAGTGTGTTTTCACTTCAACGCCGATATAATCGTTAATATCAGTACTGGAAAAAAAATGATATGTAAGCATTCAGGAAATTTCATTTACAGGTTTGCAGGGTTTTCTTTTTTGTTGTCTCATTGTTTTTTGATGAAGAATGACCGTGTAGCCGTTCAACAGCCAAAACCTTAAGCTTTCAGCCATAAAACCAGAACTTACAATATATATATATATATAATATAGATATATACTATTACTATCAGGATCTATAATAGGGAGATAATTCTGAATGAATCTGTATGAGGAAACGTGAGTTTTATAATAAGCAGTATAAACTTCAAGGTGGACTACAAGTCTGGATTTTGCATCATGTGAAGAAAGACACCACTCTTCCTCAACACACACACACACAAACACTCTCACACACACACACACACACACACACACACGCACAGTGAGTTTGGCTACTGGTTCAGTAACACAGAAAAACCAGACACAAAGTGATGCTTGATTCAGTTCTTAATGTTGGTTTTGATGTGAGAATGAGCCGCTGAGCGCGGCGTGGAATGCCATTGAGCAATAAAGGATTATCATGTATGTTTCTGCCTGAGATTCAATAAAAACTTAAAACCTTGTTCACAGACATTAAACATGCGTCATCTTGTGTTCTCTGGGATGTGTGGTTGGCTTCAGAACAGAAATGTACAGACCCTCTTGCTTTTATTTTGAGCTCCAGTATACGCCTGTACAGTTTCATGACTAATATTTTGCAAGGTTGAGATGTTATCTGTCGACAGACAGACAGAAATAGAAACAAGTAGCAGACTACTGGAAGCTGCTTCTGTAGAGAAGGTCTCCAGGACCACATGGTGCCACGATGACTCAGATTCACAAGGTGGATTATTATTTTATATGTATTAAAACACCACGTTTCATTTTATGTGTATTCTTATCTTCCCAAGATCTTTCATTGTTAATTGGTTAATTTGATGAAGAAGAAGAAAAAGAATTCCGAAGTAAAGATGAAGAAATATGAAACACCAAAGTATGGTTTACTAGTTGAGCTATGCTGTCATTTGCAAGCGCTTTTATCATTTCAAGTGTTAATTGTAAAAAAAAAAGTTGACTTAGTGCATTTCCTCCATGATGCCACCGGGTGACACTGTTGTCTAAATATGGAAGTACACAAAGACAAATATCAAGCTTTATTTATTCATTTATTTGCAAAAATTCAACCCAAAAAGGTGAACTAGCTAACAAAACAGAGTCAAGCAGTAAAATACCAGAAAACATGACACAGAAGAAAAGAACTGGACATACACAGACTTTGGGTGGCCTCTTTTGCCTCTCGGCATTCAGTTACTGATCGTTTTTGTCCATAGTAACATAGTAACAAAGCAGTGATATTAAATAACATTAAAAGGGCTATTCAACCCTTCTGCATGCTGTCAGTATCAGGTACAGTTGTTTACATCACGGAAACATGGATTATACCGTCAGGTCAGATCCACTTTCCGGTCTGCAACTTGTTTGCCCATTTTCTTGAAGCAGAAAAATACCGACCCTTTTAATTTTGAGCCATTAAAATGTAACAAGACTGCAGACTATTTAGGGCCATTTTTTACTGGTGCAGTTTTATTTTCAGGCAGCAACATATTAGCTCGAGTTTCTGGTTACATGCGCAGCTCACTGTTCTGTTAATTTGAATCAAGTGCTGCAAAAGACACCGCCAAGTAGATCATCACCAGCATGGAGTTGGAGTTGGTAACAAGAACATAAACATGTATTCACAGACATGCTTCACCCTAAATAAGAAGAGCGTTTCCATTGCAAACTCTAAAAGAATCCATCCAGTATCAGAGCGTAACATTATATTTCAGATGTTCGGTGTTGATTTAAGACCCGCCACAGCTAACAAACATTTGTTTTATTTAAATACAATGGATGGATTTGTGTAATCTGACAGCTGTAAAGACATTAGAGGTTTCCTGTGTTTGTAAATCTGTGTCCACTGAAATGATCCAAACCTGGACTGAGACGTTAATGTGACACCTGGAACAAACAGAAAGTCCACAGTACCAAGCATTTTGTATCAAACCACACATTTTAGCTCCAGTAAATATAAAACAACCACAAACAATCAACAAACCAGACCTGGTTGAAAGTGTGACAGAAGTCCATTCAAATACTCACCGTTACTTTGGGTTATTACAGTCTGACTTGTAGACAACAACTTGTATAGAACAACACGGTGTTCGTAGGATATGATACAGTGGGTTCGTAGAATAGCTAATGTCAGAATATAAAAGTTGGCAGTTGCCATTCCCAGCTAGCAGGAAGGCTCTTCAGGGACCGCTCGCATAAATGCTAGATAGAACAATGTAACGTGTAATTAGAGTGTACATTTTCATTTACAGAAACATTTTTACACAAGTTATCACAATCAATCCATGAAATTAAGTGTTTGAGTGGCTTCTGACTCTTTCCCAGGTCTGTCACAAATAAATATAATCTGTATATAGCGACAATTCTCACAGTAGCCTGGTTTATCAATCCAATAGTCAATTACTGAATAATCTCAGTGTTTGAGGACTAAGTCACAAAAATACAATTTAGACCGAATTAGAAAAAAGGCTGCAACATCAGAGGTCCAAAACTTTTCTTTAAATCCATTAAATTCAAATCGGACATTAGCTTTGGTGAATAATTGGTAGAAAATACCTTTTATGTCGACCTTGAAGCATCAGTAGAAGCTTATGGGAACAGCAGTAATGACAAGTCAACTCATTTACAGCATCATAACAATAATAATAATAATAATAATTAGAACTCATTCAACACATCAATAGAAACTGGGATTTCTAAAAGTGTCCTGTCACCTTTCAGTGGCCCCTCATTCAAACCAGACCTCCAGCCCCCTTTATTTAGGACTCTAGGCTCTCGAGGAGATATTAATGGATTCACAATGGCAAAGCTTTCCCTGGTTAGTTCACACAAAGAGCTACAGCAAATGCCCAAGTCAAACGTTTAAACTTCAGAGCACACGATCTCATCTTCTGCCCTGAAAGCTCAGAAGGACACTGCTGATAAATACCATTGGATCATTTATTATCTACTTAAAAAAAAAAGAGTCTGGAGAGTAGAAATAGTTCACAGACAATTGAACCTGAAGTGATGGGCGTGGTCTTGTGGGCAGGCCATCGCAGGGTGTGAGGCTGGAGAGGACGGGGTTTGGAAAGATGGGAGGGGTCGTAGGGGAACGAGGGCAGCCCTGGTCTCTACACGTTCGTCCGACACTTGGGGAAGATGGGACCGCCCTCAAGCCTTCTCTTTCTTACTGTAGATGGAGATGGAGGAGATGGAGGAGTGACAGATTGACAGAAAACCAGCGGTATGAGGATGAGGGGGAAGGAGGAAGGAAGAGAAACCCAGAGAAAGAGAGACATTAGAAAAACAGACAATGGTTCATCATCATCACAATCAACAAGCTAAAAGGAGAGCAAAGTTCACCTGCATCTCTTTGCTTTACTCATGCAACAAAGAGATGCAACTGAAAGATGGTAAGAGGTTTCAAAAAAGCAGGACAGAAAGATTAAAATCACAGCTCTTTGTCTTCAAGTGGCTTTATGAGGCGCTCTCGGAGGAGAAAGAAAATCAGCAGACGAAAGCAAGACAACGATAAGAGGAGGGCTGTATTTTCCCTTTATAGACCCGGGACGAGTGTTCATCATTAACATGACTGATTACGTTAACATTAAGTACAATGCACAATGTAACACAATATACTAAAACAACAAGGGAAAAAAACTAAGTGCGAACTAGATTCGTAGCTGTGGGTGTTGCCTTAAATAATTGCACTGAACAAAATCAATGCAGCAGCTTTTGTATTCCCAGCATATTTCTTCCTCATCAAAACCGGCTGACTACACTACCCACAATGCAACTCAATCGTCGACAGTTCAGTCAGAGAGTGTTGTGCTAGTGGAGACTAATGCTCTGGTACCGAGGTGTGGTAACCCCACATTCTTTTCCACTTACTGACATTTGTTGAAAGAGACATCACTTGAGGTGATTCATCAAATTCCTCTCAGCTCTCTTTGGTGCCATTAAAAGCTTCATACAACTTCTTTCACATATGCGTCATCAACACCTGTAAACAGAGTTTGGTGTGTAAAATCCTCTCACTTGCACTCTTCGGCCACTTTTCTTTCAGTTCATACGGCGCTTTAGTGGTGTTTCAATTCTTGACAAACAAAATTGCAATGTAATAAATGATCACAAAGAAATCACCACACAGTGAACCTGAAGACTTTAGGGAAACAGATCAGTTGCCCACTGCGGCACGTCAGGATAAGAGAACGATCGCATGAGAAAAAAGGCCAAAGAGAAAGATAAATGAAGCGACCAAAGAAAAGGTTATAGCACCAATTTGTGAGTGTGAAAGTGATGCCGAAACAGCAGATGAAGACCAAGAAAAGCCAAAAGAAGATGAAACTCCCAAAAACTACGACAGTAAGCAAAGACAGAAGAGTTTATGGAAGCTGCTGTCCTATCCGTAAGGGGGTCAATGACTTGGCCCTCGCTCAGACTTATGACAGAAGCCAGGATTAGAAATGTAATCTTCTGTATTTCGAAAGTACCGGTTAATCTAACCTTGCAATTACTTAATATTGAATAGTACTATTTCATATTTTCCTTTTCATTCTTTTACTTCTGTTGAGCAGAATATATTGGTATGTTTAGATATCCTAGTGTTATTTCCCTGCTTCTGGACCTTCCAGAGTTCAGTATTGCAGCTGCCTTGTCGAGCATTGTCCTGGCATTAGATATATTCTGACTATGGTGGCGAGTGTAGAGCCAACAGCAGCTGATTGTGGGAGCCACTGTCAGTGGTCTCTGCAGATCAGAGCAGATGAGAAGCCGAAGAGAAGGAAAGTACTGGAAGAGGTGCCGTGGAGAAGCAAGAAACTCTCAGAGGAGGATGACAGACGGCAGCAGAGGTTTCCAGGGGTCTGGAAAAGAGCCAGGTGGTGTTGGCAGAAGAAAGACAAGGCTGTGCGTTTTCTTTTCGTTTTTACTTGGTCTTGGACTTGAACTTTTTCCCGAAGGCCCTTTCCAGCTCAGGAACAGACAGAGTGAGGGTAAAGGAGCCATCCGACTCCGACCTGACGACCCGAGCTTCAAGATGGCGAGGGGAAGGAAAACGTTATGACAAGATTATGATACCGAGACTTAACTTCAAGTGGTTTATGACACAAGAGGAAACTTTAAAACCATCATAATTATTTACTTCACCTCAATTCTGTTTTAACCTTTAGTGGAAGGGAAGCCGAGCGCTTCATCTTATTCTTACTCGCTAAACTGATAACAGGTAGCTGGGTTACATTTAAGGGCATTCACTCATACAAACTTAACAAGTGCTTATTTTGTGGCGCTTAAAAAATATTTGTTGAGACCGTCAGAGGGGAGTTAAATCCACTCGTTAGTACAAAGACAACAAGTCAGATATTTAGCGTAAAAAATTGTGCATGGGCTCGAACCATCTGTTCCTCCAGTTTCATGTTGTTTTCTCTCTCATACACAGACTCTTTTCTTAGTGCTGATGTCATAACTTAGGAAGTCCCTGTTTTGATTGGCCGAGGCTCTCTGGCCACACTACTGAGCTAACGGCCGATGACATCACTCCAGTACGTAGAGATAAAGTGAAGATAAATGCTCAGCACTGACGCATGCAACAACCAACACTGCCAAATGCAATACTACTGAAACTCTGTGTTGACGTTATATAACCACCGCCACTGGACCGAGTCCACTTCATCAACTTTTGCGGACATAAAATGAGCCTGTGCGTGTCTGTAACCCACCCAGGTCGTTGTTGTTCATCATGGCGTTGGAGCCTCGGAGGCGCGGGCCCTGCTGGGTGAAATGATATCCAAACTTCAGCAGCGTGGTGTTTTTCTCCAGCATGCTGGCTATCTCCATCTCCACCTTGTTGCCTAGCGGCTGGCTCTGGAGTTTGGGGGAGAGAGCGAGAGAGAGCGAGAGAGAGCGAGAGAGAGCGAGAGAGAGAAAGGAGGGAGGAGACACACACCAAGTTGTTTCGTGATTATTTAAAAACAGGTCAAAGGGGATGTGAAAACGTTAGGCAAAAGAGACGTGAACACAAAATGACTGCCATCTTCAAACTGTGTATACTACACGGATGAGGTAGTGATCTCCATGACAACAGAGCACGAAGAGGCAGGGGTAACATGCTCTACCAGGATCATCCAACAAGTTCAACGAGAGAGCGAGCTGTGAGTCACAGATGTACAACTATGCATATGACACATGGCAATGCAATCAAGGAGCATTAGACTGAAGTGGCAAAGATGGTCTGTGTACACCACCTGACACACACACACACACACACACACACACACACACACACACACACACACACACACACACACACACACAGCTTTGTACACGTTACAGGATTCAACTCTCTCTCCCCCTCTTCTTTTATCCTATCCTCACACTGTGAGAACGCATCTCTTCCTCACACGCAACCAATAACGTCACACGCATGCACGTTGAAATGACGACAAAAAAAAATTGTTTCAGTTGCGAGAGAAATGGAGAAAAAAATGTATGACAGCGCACTGGAGGTGTTCATCTCCCGAAGGACTTGCTGTGGAGGTCGGATGACAATCTGTCATACGTGGAGGATGACGGTGAGAATAAAGGGTGCAATAAATCCGTTTGCAGCTATTGCTGGTGGATTGTGATTTGGGCCAGTTTTATTTGTCTTGTGAACGTAGCCGGTGGGTTTGCATCCATTGTATGCAGGTTTGTGTGTGTGTGTGTGTGTGTGTGTATTTAGGTACCTGATTGTCTATCTTGAGCTCCTGTAGTATGGTGTTGTACTTCAGTGACGCTATGAGGGACAGGATTCCCGTCCCTGTAATGAAGTTGGACTCAACGTTCAGGCTCTTCAGCGTCGTGTTCACCTTCAACATCTCAGCCAGGGCCTGAGGAAACACACACAGCTGGTTAACACACACAGCTGGTTATTACTTAATTGTTAAAAACAAAAAAATGTAAAGGAAAAAAGGGACAATAGTTTTTTTTCATAAAGATTGGCAATAAAATAAAGTCACTCAAATAAACGCTGATACAAGTTTGAAGACAGAAAAGTGTTAACATGGTGATACCATAACTTGATGCCAGATATATGGAGCATTTAAGCAGGTAACATCGATTCTGTGGAGCATTTTTTTTTTTTAAACTTGTGACTTACAAATGCAACAGGGTCGTTGCTCCTGGTTCCTACAATACTGAACCTCTCCACCACGGTGTTCTTCATCAGAGCCTCAGCGTACGCCTTCAGAGTCTTGATGGGGATGTTCTAAGTACAGAGAAACACAAACATTACAGCTCACTAAACGCTTTTCCTTATATATTGTGTCATGAAATGTTGTTCTTTTTTCACATTACAGAAACATTTGTGTACATCAAACGCCTCAATTGCATTTCATGAAATAAAATGTTCTGCTAGAAATTCAGTTTATGCACTAAAGTTAATTCAATTTCATGCTCAAAAAATATTTTTATATTGAAACAAATATATTTAATATAAATAACTTTTTTTAATTGAAACTGCAAAACTAAATTGTATGCACCAAGTTTGATTTGTTTCTGCTTTTTAGAATGTTATCAAACATGTTATGAATCATATGAGAGACAAAGTTATGTTCTTGCAGTGGAAAGTACTAAAAAATATTATGCAGGTCATCTGAATCCAAAATAAATCAAAATCAGACTCTGTTGTTTTTTTGTTTTAAAATAAAGCAGCATTGAACTCATATCCTCAGACACACACACTTTTACCTTGATGTTGTTGAGGTTGACCTCCACCAGGTCGGGGTCGTTCATCTTCATTCTCAACAGGGTATCTTCTACGTCAGTGGAGTTGGGCTCCTCATCAGGGACTGGTTTGTACTGGGCGCACTGGATCACACCTACAATCACAGAACACTGAACTAAAAGATTCAAGACTATTCTATGGACACAAAAAGCTTATTCCTCTTAGTGAGCACTCCACTTTTTCCAAAATAATCCATCCGCTTAACAGGTGAAGCATATCAAGATGCTGATTAAACAATGATTATTACACATGCGTACCTTGGGCTGATCACATTAAAAGGCCACACTAAATCACCCATTCATTGATTAAATGCTCATTTATGAAGCATACGCTGCCTCTAGTGTCGTTTCTGAGAATTTGGCAGTACAACCAACCGGCTTTATATAACCACGGCCGCCCAGGACGTCCACATCTGGCTTCTGAGACCAGTCACCAGGACAGCTGATGGTTTGCTCAGCCGGAAAGAAAAAAAAAACTGGCAATTTATATACAGCTATAAACAAAGAGTACAAAAACAATCACCCATAAAAAAAAATAGTCATTCAAAATATGTAAAATCCTTCAGTCACTGTTTGACACAAACTCTGCACGAACTGAATTGAATCTCATCTGCGAGCATGTCGTCCTCAGCAGGGTTGGCAACAAAGTTGGCAACTGCTCACCTTCGATAGGTAATGTGTGCGCCGTGGTGGCAACTTGAAAGGACAGAGAGACAGTTACGAAATCCTGAGGCCTGTTGTTGTGCCATCCATCCGGCCCCATCAACACACAGCATGATAATGCTGCAAGGTTGTGCACACAACCTGCATACTTGTCAGACATGTCATCCGTTGAGCATGTTTGGGAGGGTTTGGATCGGCATACGATAGTGTGTATCAATTTCTGTGGGCCGACAACCCACAGACCACAATCAACAATCTGATCAACTATATGCACTAGACATATGAATCCTAATATAATATCTATTTTTTAAAGCTAATAGTACAAAGTTCCGAGTGGCCTTTTACTGTATTGTGGTGCTTTTTAACTCACAACTTGTTAAGCCACACATGTCTGGTGGATAGCTTACTGTGACAAAGGTACGAGTGACCATCCACACGAATGTGCAAGGGAATTCAAGTATCTATCTCAGGGTCATGATCACGAGTAAGGCTAAACTGCAGTGTGAGGAAGACAGACGTTGTACTGGACTGTTGTGGTGAAGAGGGAGCGGAGCCAAAAGGCAAATATCATAATTTACACATGCATCTATGGTCCAACCCTAACCTTTTAGTTATAAAAGAATAAGATTGTGGATAAAAGCAGACAACATGAGTTTCCTTCGTAGGTTGGCGGGGATCAGCCTTAGAGATTTAGTGCCGAGCTCAGATATCCGGAGCTCCTTCGCGTCGTGAGGTGGTTCAACATCTGCTCAGGATGCCTCCTGGACACTTCCCTTGAGGGATTTTCCCGAGTTGTCCTGGTAAGAGGCCTCAGTACAGACCCAGAACACGCTGTAGGGATTATGTATCTAGTGCGGTCCACTGCTATTCGCTTTTTGAAACACAGATCTCAATCACCTTCATGTGAGACAATCGCTCAAACGATAATAAAAAAAGACCAAACGTTTTTTAAGCCCTGTGTATTGGCACTGAAAACCAAGCTGCTGACGATTTCAGCAGGCGAATCAGAAGTTTATAGCTATCGCTCCTTCATGAGAGCCGGTCATATTTGGAAGCAAAATGATAGACTTCTGTTTGGAGCTGGAGGAGAGTCTATACGATGAGCCTCCACGCAAGATAAACAATGGTTCATTAACACGTGTGTTTCTCTGTGGAGTAATGTAACACAGTTTACACTCCGTCGTGCAAGGCGGAGGGCAGAGCGATGAATCATCAGTTATCCCCTGAAGGAGCCATAGGACAGCATATGTATACACTTAACCGTATCTATTGAATCACTCTGTACTTAGTGGAACTATATTTGTGCATTGAGTGCAACAAAAAGACTGAGCCGATCATCTTTAGTAAAAAAAACAAAAAAAAAAACATTCTGCCAACGTGAGATCATTCCACTTGATTCTAGTCCAAGTCAACTCGCTTCAACATTGTACTTGGATGAGGTGATTCTTTTTCTACAAACTAGATGAGTGACCTGCGTTATTTTAGGATGACTTGTTACTAGAAAAGCCCTGCGGCATCTGTGATTGAACTGAGTTAAGACTGGTCACTGGTGGAGTTCAACAAATAAAAGTGACATTAGTTTTAGTACACGTGTGTGTGTGTGTTTGTGTGTGTGTGTTTTACGTACTGTTGAGGCCTTGCTTGTTGACTATGGTGCTGCTGGCCAGGGCTTCGTAGTACTGCTGGTTACTCATCAGGGTGTGCATACCGAGGATGGCTGGAAGACAGTAAGAAGACTAAATGAGGACGCAAAGAACGAAGGGCTAGAACGGTCGAGTCAGAAGAACAAACACAGAAAGACAAATAGATAAATAGAGAGATAGCGAGAGAGAGAAAGAGAAGAGACAGAGAGAAATGTTGTAAAAAGATTGTCTAGTTACTGTACAGTAAACTGCCATGCCAATACAGACAGCACATTGGCACTTGCAGCATCACAAGCAACTCAATATAATTTTCAGAGATCAAGCAGCTGTTTTCTGAAAGGTTTAAGTTAATGGGTAACCTGTAATGGCTTCTTTTGCCCACCAGCAGCAGTGAATATGACACATGTTTCTTGACCGAGCAACTACTCTGAGGACACTAGATACAATAAAGGATTTAGAGATTGCGATCAATTTGTCTGTTTGCCAGAGACAGGAGGGAACAGAAAGGCATAAACAGTGAAGGAACACAAGCTACCAAGCTGCTCTTTGAAGAATTGGGGCAGGTTACCTTCCAAATCCCCGGGGACTCGTTGTGCTCTGAAAATATTTCTGCACTGTCTCGGTCATATTATCTCTCAACTTACCACAAGTGGGATAAAAAAAAAAAAATCAAAACTTGCTGCTAAATCCATCTTGATCACGCTGTAAAATGTTAGTCATCTGTACAGGAAATATGTTTAAAGTTTGAACATGCAGCAAAGTATTTGCCACTGTAATGCCAGTCGCCATACATTACACTGAATCGAGGATGTATAATGCATGTACAGCGCAGACATCCGACAGCCTGTGTCACTGAGTCGCTCTGCACGGGTTTTGCTAAATGTCTGCTTAACACAAGCTGACAACATGAACATGACAAGAGGGCCAGACCCGCTTCATGCAAAGACAAACGTTTGTGCAGTGTACAGATACCCCGGATGACGTTCAGCTAGTGAACAGAGATATCCAGCAGGGATGGAGGAGATGGAGGGATGGAGGGGAAGGGTGGAGGGAAGATGGAAGGATTGCTAGAGGAAACGGAGAAGATTTGGATTAAGGAAAAGTAGATGGATGAGGGGTCGAGGCCACTGATTAGTAAGAGAAGATGAAGATGAAGAAAATGCACTTTAGCGCATGAGATCCAGTCCATGAATATCCTTCATTTAGATGCTTTTATGTATGTATGTGAGAGAGTGTGTCTTTTTTAAGTTAGTTTTTAGTTTTCAAAAGAAAATCCCAAAAGGTTCATCTATTATTTCTTCTTTAAAAAAAATAATAATACTATAAACACATAAAAATACATTCTGGATGAAAATTAGATTAAATACCCCCAATTTCTTTCTACTATAGGAAGTTCCAATCCCAGAAACTTTCCCACCGAGGACTCTGATAACTGCAAAACTGTGGTAAAAGTAGTGTCTTCTTAAAGTTGCAAATATAATAACGTTTTGATAGATCTAGAGTCTATACGTAGTTAAAAAAAAGGATAAAAAGGAAACCTCTGAAACTGATGAAGACACTGGATGTATATCGGAGATGTGAGTTGGCGTGATTGAGTTACCTGCGATGTCACAGAGTTCAGCATCAGATGCACTCGCCAGAGCTTCTTCTAGCTCCGGCTCCAGAGTCACATTCTCCATGATGGGGTCCACCATCTTTTTTGGCACGAAGGCTTTCCCTACAACACGAGTGGATGGACTCAATGCAAAGATGTGCACGACAAGCCCCACTACTACAATGACCAGCATCCCGAGCATGACATGATTTGCTTGAGGTCCCCCTCCACACTCACACAGGTGTTTTCACTTAATTAATGAACGTCAACTCTATACACAGTAGAGTCTAATCAGGCAATTAAGTAGAAACACCTGTGTGTGTGGGCCATAGGAGTGCAGGGACATTTAACATTTTATAATAACCTGATAACAAACCAAAAACATGACGGCTGAACATCTTACAATTTATCATAAAAAAGGTGTAGGACATGTGTGAGTGCTGATACAATGAAACCTGTGGTTTATTAAACAATATCTGTTTAATTCTTTGCTGAGTACAAACATGTTCTTATGTATGTTTTCCATGCAGCAAAACATGACAAAAGGACCTTGACAAAGCTTTATGATTTATCATATGATTAGGCAAAGCACAGGTGTTACTAATAATGTTAACGACGTCTCCGTCCCAGTCACGTATCCCACGAAGACAACAGCGAGCCAGCATGTAGAAATAGGAGGCTTAAAACCAGATTTTTCCATTTTACACCCTTGATTTTGATGAGGAAAAGTTACAGAAACTTGCAGCTCCAAGATAGCGCCGTACAGACAAAGTAAGACTGCTTATTTTTTAGGCAGAAGAACAACATTTCCTCAGAAAGCCAGTTTGAGTTACAGAAACCACCAAGACCATGAACTTGTTCGAAACTGCAATATTGCTTCAAATGTAAGTGTCAAACTAAGGTGAATCTCTGACGAGCTCTCTTCCACAGCAGCTGAGCCCCTCACTTCATACCGTCACCAGGTCCGACTGACTAAGACCCAGACGTTTGTGTCTTTATCGACTGGTCTGCGCTTGTGTGGTCAGCTCCTCGGGTTTCAGCCAGACATTGTTTGATCAGAGCGCTTCCAGGTCCTTGTGTCCTCTCTCTCTCTGTCGCTGTCATACCAGTGCCCCCGTAAATCACACTGGCAACAGTGTTGACAAGTCAAAAATCAACCCGTTTCAAGTACCACTACGGAGCGCCCCGTAGAGGGCTTCACGGCACGTCAGTGCAGGGTAAGCAGAAGAGAAAGGGTAAGAAAAACCAAAACGAAGTGGAGCGATGACAGACGACTTCAAACAGTGACTCCGCTCGCGTGCTCCGTCTCGAGGCAGAGCGTTTCAACGAGATGTTAAAAGCCTCGCTCGACGGTACCTTGACGGTACTTGTTGAGGGAGGGGAGATTGTTACTCGCTCGCTTTCCCAACCTGCAGTTTTGCAGCTGGTCTTTTAAGCGCACAAGCGTACCAGCAAAGAAGTTCATGACGACAGTGACGGCACGGAGACCTACTAGAGTTTCACAGAGAGATGTTTGGTATCTCTCACCATCCGTCACACAGCTCAGCGTCCACACTGGACTGGTGCTGCCGTGCTGACAGGCCTCACAAGGCCTGGTGAGGGCTAGTCTTGTGGAACCAATCACTCTTTAGAGAATTAAAAAGAGTCTTGTGGAACCAATCACACACAAGTCTTGTGGAACCAATCACTCTTTAGAGAATTACAAAAAACCTGAGATATCCATGGTAGACGTGTGAAAATTTGTATTTTGTGCCCCCCCCCCTTTAACTCCCACAGTTGGAAACCAAACATGACGACATCTGGTGTTCTTGTCATCTTTTCCCTTGATAACAACAGTGCAAAGAGCGAGATAAAGCCGCCTTTTGATTCAAGTAGGTTAACCATGAGTAACAAGTTCGTACCTCTCTTCTCCCCTGTGAAGGGCACCAGGTCTTCTTGGTCAGGATGCTCTTTGGCCTGCTTCTCCAGATGGGCCAGCAGGTTGTCTCTCTGAAACATTCCCGTTGGGGTTTTCTTGGTCTGGTCCTTCTGCCGCATCCCAGCTGGCAACAATGCATTCTAAACAAAGGATGAGGATTTACATGAAACTGGCACTGGGTGTTGGGAGTGAATTAGTCTCACTTCCTTTTTCAACAGTAGTTAAGTCCTTCCTCACAACATCAGTGCAGAACAGATGACTCCAGGATTTGTTTCCTTTGTTCCAGTAATACAACTGTATAAAACTAATAATCTCCATTGCACATTTTGCAGGCAGCCGTGCTACCATTGAGCCCTCCAGTCAGAGGTGAGGAACGGATCCTTTATGCATGGTTTTTAGTCATTTAAATGTCAGAAATAAGTCTTTTATCTGAAAGATTAACAGTTAAAGTAATAATCTTTAGCTGTTTAGTTACTATCTATGGTCATTGAGCTATAGTCCAATGATTTTTTTTTAAAAGGCCTTTTATTTACATTATTTTGAACTGGGTGTCTGTGGCGACATCCACGGGAAAACTCACAAGGTGCGATCTCTCGAAAAGTAAAATACTTTTACTGATAACTTTTTCAAGTTATTTACTGATAACTTTTTCAAGTTATCAGTAAATTTAAAAGAAACATGTTGAAAAAAAAACAAGCACTAAACCCCATTGGCAGAATATAACTAAACTGAAACTGAAATTATTTGAATTACGGATAAAACTGTTTCGTAGACCTTTTTAGGACAGAGACGACAGAAATATGATCAAATATTACAGTATTACAGCGTAGTGAGATAAATCTTTGCTCTGGTTAGTGTAACTCCAACATCTTATCTGAACCCAGACATGTCCCAGAGCGTTGCTGCTCACCACGCTCTTTTCCTCCTAAAGCAACGTTCAAAGGCAAGCTCTTACAAGTGCTACTTATAGCTTCATATCTTATCAGTCCTCTCAGCACTCACAGGCTTCTCTCTGCTCATGACTCTCACTCTCTCTGCCAGCAAACCATTTACAGAAACATAACAAACGATTTCCCCTGTACGCACCACATTTACACTATTATTTGGTTTTGAAATATACTCCTTTGAAGTAAACGAACAATCTCACTTCTTCTCAGTTTCTCTTATTCAGTCTTTCCAGTGGTGGTCCGTACATGTTCATGTGACTTACAGAAGTATATACGTATAGTAAAGCCAGGAGTATATTACACCGTCACCGGCAAGCTTTCTATGTCACACTTTATATCAGCTGTAGATAACAGGTCCCCCGCATGTTATTTTTACCAACTGAGTCTCTCTTTCTCTCTCCCGACCCCCGCCCTCCCCCCACCAAGTCATCCTTTACCCACGTCATCCCAACCCCGGCCTCATTATTTGGTCTCTCTCTTTACTTCGCAATTACTTATATATATATATACACACACACTGTATATGCTGCTATATGCTTCAGCTTTGTCTGTGAGCTGTTTGGTGCTCGACAGGGAGAGCACAGTGGGTACTGAAGGGTTTCTTTGATGGCAAATGGCTGCCTTGAGTAAAGAGTCAACCAAAACCGTAGTTGCAGTCCGCCAAAAAACAATGAGTCGAAACACATTAAAATGTTCACTAAAACTAAGAGAGCAGCTTTTTAGTGGATGAGTGAAAATAATATAACATTTTTCTTATTTTTTAAATGTTCTTTTCCATGATTTGAGAGATGTCAATCGTAATCTATTATTTGCATGAGCTTATTCCAGATTTGTTTTTTAAAGCCTGTTAGCGCTCTAATCCAAAAATGTCTCCAATCTCAGGGGATGTGACGCCATACAAAAGTAAACAATATGAGCTGGTCAGAGTTGTAGTGTGTTATTGTACGAATGTGAGACAGTACTGTATGTGCAGAAAAAAAAAAAAAAAGGTTCTCAAGATGATTGACGATACATTTATATGTCTTCAATAACAGTAAAGCTAGCAAACTGTTGTGTTTTGTTTTCAACGGCTTACTGGAACTGATGTGACACGCCGTGCTAGAAAGGTTGCAGTGTGTGTCAGAGCCAATGGGCTCTTTATTGGTGTGAAACTAGTGTCCCTAATAAACAGGCTCAAACAAGGCAAGCACGCACGCACGCACGCACGGCCTCCCACTGCTTTCTCCGTTTACGTCATGGAGTCCCTCTCGTCAATCACTACCGACATCGGTCTCATTAACACACACACACACACACACACACACACACACACACACACACACACACACACACACACACACATACACACACATACACACACACACTTAGTCCTGCACATTATACCCTTCAGTCATCTCTTGGCATTGAGGGGGAATCCAGCCACTTCATGAGCAGTGAGACATTAATCGAAAAGCTATTACAGCTGCTGTCACCAACCCGACCGACGATACCTCACTGAGGTTACCAAGCTGGCTGCGGGTGTATTGCATGCAGAGATAAACACGCCATAAAAAGTAACAGAAACTACATTTGAGTACCAATGATGATGTACTGAACCTTCTGTAGCATAATGACTAACAACATGCCAGCCTGCCTCCCATGGACTGACCTTGATAAAAAGGTAAATTATATATATATATATATATATATATATATATATATATATATATATATATATATATATATATATATATTAGGCTCTAAAATTGCATACTTAAACTAAAAAATGTGTATCTCTGCAACCACTAGAAGATATTTGAATAATAATTGAAGAACAATAAAAAGGCTACAGAGATTTTGAGCTGATAGATTTTGTTCAGATGTGTAAATATCTTTCTGTGTTACTGGTTGAGAGTGAATGAAGATGACACACAGTAAAAATGAAAAGGTGTCAGGTCGAGAAAAAAGGTCTAAACAGTTTTTTTCAGAATGATTATTTCTTTGAAATGATGCAGCTGTAAGGTCAAACTCTAACCCAAATCACAGCACAATATGTGAACTTTCTCTCTGCAAAGGTTGACTTTGATAAAGTGAAGCAGAACAAAGTTAGAGATCAGGTTTAGTACAAAACTTTCAGACGAGGTCTTATTGGGGACCGTTGGGGCACATTTGAATTTTTCATGTAACACTGTATACTACTATAATAGTAGTAGTATAGTATACTCTATAGTACTGAAGGTGTTCAATACATCCAAATATATACATATTTTTAAATATTCATAAAACAACCTATGATTCACAGTTTTATATAACAATTGCTCAGTTGATTGTTTTTAAATTGGTTAATGCCAATAGAGAGATACTGAAATTGAGAGGGCATTACAAAAATAGTTGTATAGAAGTTTTTCTAGAATATATCTCCATGTGTATATTATTTTTTGGGGTGGGTCATCATCTATATTTCACACATCCTCTTTAGTTTGATGACACATTGTGCAGGAACACTAAATGCCCACGGATTGGATGGTTTGGTACACATTGCATTTCACGCACAATCCCTCAGCCACAACTGTACTAAAACAAACCATTATTAACATTACAGCCATGTCCTCGTGAGCATTGTGCGTTCAAGAGCATTCAAATGTTTCGCACTTAACACAATTTGACTTGCTAAAAAACTGAAGTCAGCACAGAGTGATGCAGAGGAACACACAGGGACATGTACAAGGGGCCTTTACACTATTCTACATACTATACTTTATACTATTCTGTAGGACCCCATAACTCTCCACTGACAGCAGCAGAGTGACAGTAACACCTCTTTATGGCCTTTGTATTATAAACTCACATCAGGATCCAGCTCCTCTAGTTCATCCTCTAATCGCTGCAGCTCCTCCTCCGACAGTTTCTTCAGCAGCTCGTCCTCGTCTATGTCCCTGTACTTCTCCATCTCCTTCAACACCGACATGATGGACAGCACACCTGCAAGGTGGATAATGTCTCTTCAGCATGACATGCATCCATGTTGGTTGGTGGTTCATTTATCGCGTGACATTTGGATAGAAACATACTTTGGGAAATGTTTGTCTGATTTCAGGCAATGACGTCTTACATCTGACAATGTTAATCTTAAAATGATATCCATGTGCTTTAAAATAGCTTGAGGTGATATAATTAGCAGTTAAACCGAACTGTTACTTCAGTTGTTGTCGTCTATCAAAGGTTCTGCGTTAGACTTCTCTGCATAGTCTCCACCCCCTCAAATATGCACAGCCCTCAACTCACTCACAATTTATACACGGGGTTCACTATCTACTGGCTATGTTAGCCCCTTGCACAACACCCCTACTGGCTACTGGCTATGTTAGCCCCTTGCACAATGCCCCTACTGGCTACTGGCTATGTTAGCCCCTTGCACAACACCCCTACTGGCTACTGGCTATGTTAGCCCCTTGCACAATGCCCCTACTGGCTACTGGCTATGTTAGCCCCCTGCACAATGCCCCTACTGGCTACTAGCTATGTTAGCCCCCTGCACAACACCCCTACTGGCTACTGGCTATGTTAGCCCCCTGCACAACACCCCTACTGGCTACTGGCTATGTTAGCCCCCTGCACAACACCCCTACTGGCTACTGGCTATGTTAGCCCCCTGCACGACGCCCCTACTGGCTACTGGCTATGTTAGCCCCCTGCACAACGCCCGTACTGGCTACTGGCTATGTTAGTCCCCTGCACAACGCCCGTACTGGCTACTGGCTATGTTAGTCCCCTGCACAACGCCCCTACTGGCTACTAGCTATGTTAGCCCCCTGCACAATGCCCCTACTGGCTACTGGCTATGTTAGCCCCCTGCACAATGCCCCTACTGGCTACTGACTATGTTAGCCCCCTGCACAATGCCCCTACTAGCTACTGGCTATGTTAGCCCCCTGCACAACGCCCGTACTGGCTACTGGCTATGTTAGCCCCCTGCACAACACCCCAACTAGCTACTGGCTATGTTAGCCCGCTGAACAATGCCCCTACTGGCTACTGGCTATGTTAGCCCCCTGCACAACGCCCGTACTGGCTACTGGCTATGTTAGGCGCTGCACAACGCCCATATTTTTCTTTGGACAATCCTTTTTAATAGTGTGTGTATGTATATATTATGTTGTGTGATGTCTTGAGCTAGTTGAACCCTGAATTTCCCTTTGGGGATCAATAAAGTAGTTAGTTATCTATCTATCTATCTATCTATCTATCCATCTACTTATCTATCTATCTATCTATCTATCTATCTATCTATCTATCTATCTATCTATCTATCTATCTATCTATCTATCTATCTATCTATCTATCTATCATCTCTCGTTTGCAAGGTTTCGATTCCTTAGATGTGTCTGAGAGACTCAGTGCTTCCAGGGTAAATACACACTGTACGAATACACAAAGGCCTATGGGAGATATTTAAACGAGAAAAACTAAAAATTCAAGACGTGGGAGCCTGCAAGAGCTTGAGAAAAATAAATACATGTTTATCTGTGGAGCGAAACAGCAGAGAAAGTAATAATAACATCTATGATGAAATGAAATCTCATACTTTGTAGAGTGTCACTTGTTTTTACCGTTTGATGTTAAAAAAACAACAACTGCACTCACCTCAATGGCCCCCAGCTCAAGGGTGAAACCAAAGCAAAGGCAGCCAAGTGTCTGGAGTGCTTCTGGAAGAGAGAGAAAGAGAGAGAGAGAGAGAGAGAGAGAGAGAGAGAGAGAGAGAGAGAGAGGGAGAGGGAGAGGGAGAGAGAGAGAGAGAGAGAGAGAGAGAGAGAGAGAGACCTGGAGGAAGCAGAAGCAGAGTGAGGACAGATTAATAGCTCTCAAAATTAGAAAGCAATAGATACTCTAAGTCCTCTATGGAGAAAGATATTAGGCATCGTACTCCACTGCTTGCTTTTCTTTTCCCCGTCTGGTCTTCATCTCTTCCTGAAGTAACTGAGGCTGCAAAAAGCTGGGAGATCTGGTTTTAAACTGTTTTTTTTTTAATGTATTTCTTTATGCCATGTAATGGGCTGCAGTTAGTAGCTCCTCGTTGAACTCCAGCGTCTGACATACTTGTGGAACAACGTAACCTCTACAGGCCATCTGATGCCGGTTTCACTGCGGATGCACTCACAGTTCATTTTTTACTTCACATACCTATTAATATCGCAACTATTTAAGTTGCTGTGTATAAGCGTTTGAATAGCTAGATTCATTTCAGCTTCCAACTTTCCTGATAAGGCAGTTTGTGTCATTTTAATCTCAATTTAAGAGCTGGATTTCGTCAGCGTGGCTGGTATAAGGAATGTGACATTTTGGGGGGAAATCTGTGAATGTATTTACTTTCATGTGCAGAGTTGATTATGAACACTGATAAAACAAAGTAAATAATTCAACACAACATGATGTATAACATACTTTCAATTTGTTTCCCCCAGTTCTCAGTCGTTGCGATAAGCTAAGCTAACTGTTAAGCTAACTGGCTGTTAGTTGAAAGTGGTATTGACTATATACAAGCGTGACTTACATAAATTAAGCTGTATTACTTTGCTAGAGATGTCACAATTTAGAGTAGGTCCATAATCCACTAAATGGTGTTATATATGGAAACAAATAACACAAACAATGTTCGGCAGGACCTTTGGCCAGGATGCCTCATTTTGAAAAGAGATAACCCAGAGCGTGTGATTGGTTGGGAGATGGCCAATCAACTGGCTAATGGCGAAGAATAACAGTGCTGAAAATGTGAGGTCAGTAAAGGTACCCGCCTCAGATAACCTGCCACTGTCATACTAATCATCTGATATCAACAACAGTCGGATGGATGACGAACAGAAGAAGAAAAACATTCACTCAGCTCGGTTCAACAACAGAGGTCGGATGTGTGACCTGCTGCAGCAGCTAAAGTAGACGAGTCACGCGATACTAACCACAAACAAGCGTTCAGTTAGCACTCACAGTTTTCACCTGTTCTCTCGTGATATTGGCCGTCTGAACTCTGTTTCCTAGTGCCGTTTTGTTTTTCTCAAAGCTCTCTGCAGAAAAATGTCAAAGTTAACCTCAGATGAACCTATCTTGTCCGGCAAAGTGTTTTTCTTGTGCTTTCCTTCTTTGCTGGCGGTGCGGACCGACTGGAGA
The DNA here is from genome assembly GCF_023055335.1 of Clinocottus analis. NCBI lineage: Eukaryota > Metazoa > Chordata > Actinopteri > Perciformes > Cottidae > Clinocottus > Clinocottus analis. Next base: position 2,426,456 of record NW_027176009.1, on the reverse strand, counting down.
TCTGTTTTCTTCTCTCTCTACATGTCAGTCTTGGCCGTGAGACCGAAAGATTGATGATGAACTGCAGCAGAACATTTGAGGGTCACAGCACCGACCGCTTGGCATACGTGCATGTCTCTAACCGCAGGTCCTACAAACTGTGGGTCAGGGTTGGAAAGGAGGTGTGACCTGCTGCTGAAAGATGTCCACATGACAACACTAATGAGAAGTTAGCCCGCATCAAAGGCTGAGAATGTTCTCAAATGGGGCCGAGAAAGTTGAGATGCACATTTAAAACCCAACCAAAGGGCAGAAAATATCGCAGTCATGGAGCGTAAATGTGAGCATAAGATGTCTTTTTGATCTTAATATGTCAGCAAGTGTGTTTTGGCTTAAGTGGAGTCAAGCATGCCCTTTTTTTGGAGGGGGTGGGGTTCTGCTTTCCCTAAGACAAGACAAGTTTCCAAAACCGAAGATGAAGAACTGGGCTGAACTCCAAGTAACGCTGCAGGTCTGCTGGGAGAGACCGGCCTTCTCTGATGATAACAAGCAGACCCGTTCCTGTATTTACTGCCGTTCTACCAGCTTCTGCTCCATTGGAGGACATGCAGAGGAGAGACAATAAAAATGACCTGAGCCGGGATGCATCGTGTAGAGTCATAAACGCATGACCCTCTGAACAAGGTCTGTCCAGTCCAAAAGCCTCGGAGGATAGCAGGATCATTTATCACGACAGACATGTGGAAAATCTTTTAAATGATGTTGCCTCTTGACACTCATGAGCATAGCCTCTATCACCCTCAAAAACAAATAAGAGTTCACACCTGAAATAGCTATTTTAACACCAGATGTTAATCTTCTCCTCCTGCTTTAACTGCTATTTTTTTTGTAAATCTTATGTTGATTTATGGACATAAACAGCCGCTCAGAGTTTTTCTGCTGGGAAATACATACATCTCCGTAGAAACTCACATATGGTCTCAGAGAGGCCAAAAACTGCTCCAGCCAATAAATCAGCACAAAAAACAAAGTTGAGAGCACGGCAGCAGCCTTTTAGGTGCTTCGGCTGACAACTTCCTGCTCACTGTCGTAGAAACAGCTTACACTGTCACGAAATGAAGAGAAAAAGCATCACATGTGCAGTAAGTGTCGTGTGAATATTTCCCTTAAACGTTCTTCCGTTTGGAAAGTTCAAGATAAATCGCTGTCCTCGCTAGCTTGACCTTGGGGGCACCATCCTCCACACTTCAATGAGAAAGTATTCTGCAGTGTCACAAATAAAAACACAACGCTAAACACTCCAGATCCCTGGAGGTTGGACGGCACAGGAGGTTGCAGTCGACAAATTGAACTCCAACACAACTTGAATATCCGGATCACGTAACCTGGTACTTCTAACCAGATGCAAACTGCAGGTGGACCAGTGGACTTGGTGACAAAACATGACCACAATATTCCTATGAAGAGGCGTTTATTCACACTCTCCCATGATGCTTTGTGCTATTTGTCTTCCGTGGTCGAGGAGTTCGACTGTAACATTTGTTTGGCGTCTGTGTTTCAACGATTTTGCAAGATTGCAGGTCTCTGGAATGGCCCGGCACAAAACAGCTGTGGGGAAAAGCAACTGGTCAGCTGGTGAGCTACTGGACAGTCTGTGTGTGTGTGTGTGTGTGTGTGTGTGTGTGTGTGTGTGTGTGTGTGTGTGTGTGTGTGTGTGTGTGCGTGTGTGTGTGTTTTGCTGTGAAATTAACAAGGGTGTCCACTTACATACAGTGGTGAGCACTGATAGAATGCATAGATGCTTATAAAAATAGAATAATACACAACAGAAAGTTTCTTTTTCATTTATTCTACATGTGAAGTTGAGTGTAGTGAACAACTTGACCGGTCATTTCCTTTTAAGACACTCTCTCAATCTACCGACTTTCAGTGCTAAGAAAACGAAAAACCCACAGGCAGTGTCCACTGTGGGGACCTTCGTGGAGTCGTGTCACGGTGCGTGTATAACGAGGACCAGAGCCGCTCACTAGCTGCCTTGGTGACTTGAGGTCTGGCCATTTGTGCATTCTGCAAAAGGTCAAAAGGTCACGTGTCACTCCACCGGTCAGAGCCGCCTCTAGCTAGCTGCTAACTTGATACATTACTAATCCCAGAGAAGAACATAGTTATGAGCTTGCTTTTAAGATGGTGCAACTACTGTGCAACAGTGAGCTCATGGCAGAGAGCGACATGCTGCAGTTTAGTCTCGGGTCCAGCAACGTGAACGCCACGGCGTGCAGGACTCGCTCAACCAAAACTGAGAGGGGGAACATCTGAAGTCACGAAGTTTGAGGCTCGGCAGTGATGTACGTATGTGGGTCACAGCAGACACTTGGTGCATCTCACAGCACTTCACAATGCGAGGACGGTTTACATGTTCTACTTAAACTTATTTTTTCAAATTGGACATGGATACTGTTTTTGATCACATGATATATCACCAAGATGACAATTAGATCATGACCCCAACTTACCTTAAGCCTTTCTTTTTATTTTTAAAAGAGTGATTATTAATCTAATTTTATTTTGTAGGCTACAAAAACGTTAAAAAAAAATGAAAAAGGGGATTCCTTTGAATCGCATGCAGAATAGTTATTACTCAATTGGATGACAGGCATCACATTAGTCAATGGACAGTGCATTACTTTTCCTGCAGGTCCCCTGCCGTTTATAATAAAGACTGCATTGAACACCTCTCTTATGTGCAGGACTGTGGTGTGAGGACTTGCAGAGTGCAGTTACTTTCAGAGTGTTGCCTGCATTAAGCCAATAAGACAGACAACATTTCGGAAAAACCAACAGCGAAATAAAAACTATTCCTAAGCACCTCTGGACCTCTTAACTACCAATGACCTCATGGAAACTTATTTTCTCAAGAGTACTTTAAAAGCGTAGTGCTGTACATTAGTGGAAGCTCGCCGTGTGAGCTTCACCAATTTGACTGTTTTACAGTCTGCGGTATAACTTTTGCATTTATTTCCGTACCTCCTCCGACGCTATTTATAGCCGGACAGTCCCGCTGGGTGACAGCAACGAATACTTTGACCAGATATGGTTTCCTCCAGAGCCGCCTGGAGTCGCACTGCGAGGTCCGCTCTGCTGCAGGCGCACAACCCGGGAATCCGAGAAAAACTCCCAACTAGACGACCCCGTCCATGACCCGCAGATAATCCTCAATTCAGCAGATTTCGCAGAGCGCTCTCAAAGTTTCCTCCCCCGTCCCTGGTCGAGTCTCGGCGGGTTTGCGGAGGCTGAAGCTCATCTCCCGCAAAGGGCAAAGTAAACTTGTGGGAAGAGATCCTCCTCCTCCTCCTCCTCCTCCTCCAACACCACCTCCCCCCCACCAGGCTGCCCTGTCACTCCAGTGATGTCATCAAGTGCAACTGCGCCCATGGTGGGACTCATTGATTCACCACCCTTCAATACGTTACATTACATGCGCACGAGCCTTCTGCGCGTGACCCGCTCAATTTACTCAAATAATGTAAATTAAAAAAAATACTCCATTATATTTTAAAGTCCTTCGAAAGCGACGAATCAACGGAAAGAATGATACTCTAGTATACATTTATATTTTCTTCTTTAGGCATATTTCTTTTTATGTTTGCGCTGATGTAAAATTGTAAGTAGTACAGGCTTGAAATTAGCCCAGTTGGCCTTTTGCCTCTTCCTGCACTTTGATCATTATTTAGTTCTTATATTTGTTTAATTTATTGTTTGAATTGCGCAAATGTAAGATATGACGTTGCAGCCGCTTAGCTTAGCACAAAGACTAAATATAGAAAGCTGAGAATCCATGAAGTTACTCCACTCAGAAAACCCAATTATTATATATAAAATTAAAAGTAAACAAACTATAACTTGTATATTTGTAGCAAACCTAATAGGATCAGTTATCATGTTGAGTGTTGGTTGCATCTCCTGAGTTAAACATGCATTACTGGTCGGTCATAAATATGTAATATTGTCTTGACAGAAAGCTATTTAAAACGCTTTCATTTTTCCCCCCCTCTATCCACCAGACTGACTTTAACTTTCCTTAAAAGCCCTTTAAATTTTACTCGCAGACATCACAGATCCTACACTTGTTCTAAAGCTTTCAGTCAGAGTACACCCTCTTTTTTCTTTATGGTTTAATTGAACAAAACCTTGTGAACAGCTTTACAGGTTGAAACACTCAAAATATTACAAACTTCTTTTAAGCCAAAAAAATTAGGGGTGTTATTAAACAGCAATGCAGATTTCACATATAACTTATGTAAATTAAGGCAATTAAGCAATTTAAATTGGATTAATGTAAAAACATACATGTACACACACATAAAATGACGTGCATAATGAGCTCAACCATTGCATGCATGAGGTACAGCAAACCAAAAACACATTAAATGGGGGAAAAGAGTAGTAAAAAAACAAACAAAAAACATGCAACACACAGGTGACTTAACTTAAAAGTTTTGATGAATTAGAGTTTCATTTGTTTCACAATAAAGACTGGCAAGAGGAAAATTTGATGCCGTGAGATATTCTTAATTTCTTAAATAAACACAAAAGACCCCTTATTTCAAGTTGACATGACCCTCGACTGACCAAAACAAATCAAATCAAATTAAAAAGGGGCGTCTTTAATGCCTTTGTGGGGCAAAAAGATCAGGAAAGCTAAACTAATCCAAGGACAGAGAAAGTGACGTTTGGCTCACTGGTTCACTAGGCAACATTTTTAGAAAAGGAAAACAATTTACTGTTGCCGGTTCATTTACCAACAAGCATGAGAAGACGTCCTAGGCTGCCGAAGACAGCTCACCGCTAAAGTCTTCCATCATGCTGTGAATCCAAATGTCCTGGTCCTTGTGCGTAGTAGTGTCCACCAGGTAAACTGTCATCCTGCATTGCCACAGCTGACGTTTAACCTCTGACACGCTTTCCACCTGCGCTACTAGCGAGTGCTTCTCCACGTGGTTCCTGAACAACATGGAGGCCTCCTCTGACCACTGGTGCTGTGTCATACCTGCAGAACAAACGTGGTACTCGTAATCCGAATGATAACCCAAGCTGCTCCGCCTTGTGTTATCAAGGTGGAAATCAATTAACCACAGCTGACTCGCTGATAATGGAGATAATTGGAGTTGCAGTTTAGGGTTGTAAAATTCAAGGTGGAAAGTTTCCATGGGAATTAAAAGCTTTTTTAATGGGCAGAACATGGAAATGTAGGGATTGTATTTGCTCAGCTGTATCTATATGTACCCTTGTGACAGTCCTTATCAACTTTATAACAATGTATCCTTTAAAATAGCTTAGAGAGAGTATGGGAACCGGCAAAGATGGATCCAGTGATTGTTTGCGTCAAATGGGGACATCTTGTTTATTATTGACAATTTAATGAGTAGTAAATTATACAATGAGTTTCAAGTGTGGTGGAAAAAGATTGTGGTTCAACCTAAATTTTCACCTCAGGGCTAAAAAGTTATTACGTAATTCTGAAATCAAAATGGCAGCTAAATTAATAATACCAAGTTGTTGCACCACTCATTACATATTAAATAACACAGCTTTATTGCATATGTATCAGCAAATCTACTGAGAGAATTATGAACCAACTCACCTGCAAGTTGGGTAGTGATGGCCTGGAAGGGCAGCTGTCTGAATTCCTCTATCAATGGCCTGAAAAGTGTATTTCGGAGCACCTCATGTTGGCCGTAGTCCAAATCGAACACAGAAACCAACCCGTTGGCCAGAATCCCCTTCACCTGCACTCGGTTCCAACTAGGTAAAGGCATGCATTAGTGAAGTCATTAACCATCAGACAATAGCAACCTTGTTTTTACATTTTCTTTTTCAGAATGACACTAAATAGACAGCTGAACTCCTACAATATTACACACAAGTAGTACAAGGGCAGTAATCTAAATAATGGATTAGTTTACAAATAGTTTTGTCCATTTGTATTCATCCTTATAACCCAAGACTGCCATGAAATGAACATCATAACCTGAAGTGCTCCAATTCTTTAAAGCCTTCTGTGGAAAGGTGTTGATTCAAGTTTTGCTACAAAGACTAAACACAGTGCATCTGGTCCTTGTGCATACTTTAGCGTTACAATTCTAATGCTACTGTGATGTCCAAATCAATTAAACGAATATAGTCAAAAATGAATGAACATAAATAATTTACAATGACGACACATCGTTCATGATGCGTCAGCTTTGAATCAGCTGCAAACACAATCACCTACTTCTTGTCTATTTTGGCAGCGTAGATCTGTCCTTTCTGGATGATTGGGGCCGAGTTGGTCTTCCACGTCTGGTTATAATAAAGCATCATCTCCCCCATCAACACCACCAATTTATGCAGGTCCTGCCATGGCTGCACCACAAAGTAACCAGGGTGGCACGCCACGGGCACAAACACGTCCATATTCTGGCCAGGCTGGAAGAACACAAGAGAATAAAGTGTATATACAGTCGAAATACTTGTCAAAAACTGAATAATATACTGCTATTGTTGTGGCCCAACTCTTTGTCAGAAGTAACTGTATTTTTGTGCATTTGACAATATCCTGTAAATAGGTCTTTATGTTTCTCCGACACCATACAACAGAAACCTTAACTAGCAGGATACAGGAACAAAACATGAATTGGCAGTTTAGAGTCTGGTGAAAGTGGAATAATGACACTTGCCATGAAGATGTTTTTCTCTTGATTAGAAGTCGACAAGTAAACGATTGAGTCATAAAATGATAAGTGTGACAGTCAGTCTGAAGAAAAACTACAACATGTACCGTATACTGTATTTACGGCTACTTCCCTCACGTGACAAGCGAGCCCCAACAAAGAGTTTGTCCATCTAAACATACCTGAGGCAACTCCAGTGGGGGAGGCAGTGAAAGTGTCTCGGTCATCATATCTGGAGCAGATGAGGCCTCTGCACCTTGAAGAGGTATGGTTGAGGATTTGGTGGTGCCGATCAGGACCGGGCTGCCCAGAGTCAACCTTTCTATTAGAGCACTGAGACCTTGTCATTTGGAAAACACAGGTACATAAAACCTTAGTCAGCCCTTTGAGATCAGTCACTGTGCTGTAATGCAAAATCTCCCCAAAATCTCAATGTCCTAATACCGTGACTTCACATTGAACAGATTGGAGCACAAATAAAAACTCTTTAAAAAAAGAGACACGTAAAAATACCGACTCAGACGGAACCGTCACACACCCGGAAAAGACTGTTTTATGTTGTGCAGTGTTACCTGTATCCCCGCTGTTTGTACAAGTTATGTTGTTGTTGTTGTTCTTCTGAGTTGTAAGTTCCTTCCACAAATCTGACTGGGCCAGCTGATGGTTGAAGCTCTTGTCCAACTCCTGACTAACAGCACCGATGAAGAGGTACATGTCGACCAGTCGGTCTTCTTTGTGCTCGTCTAATTTCAAGATCTAAAAACATGGAACAAAAGGGTGAAAAAAAAAAAATGCATATACAAAGTTCGGGAGACTTTGATGGGACCGTTATTGTTTTGCACTGTTCTTCAACAAGACCTTACTTGTAAGTCTGATTTGCAGTGTTTATATTTGAAATATCAACACTACTCCTGCTACACTGCACACTGTTGTTGTGCTTTAAGCAGTCAAGACTTTATTATAAACAAAGTAAACTGGTTACACTTTATTAGGTACTGCTTTTTTGTACCAAGTAATACTTTGACACCTTAACAGCCTGAATTCTTTGCGGCATGGATTCTTTAGGATTCTTGTCCATATTGACACGATAGCGTCACACAATTGTTGCAGATTAGTCAGCTGCACACGCATGCTCTCCCGTTCCACCACATCCAAAAGATGCTCAATACAATAGAGACTGGTGACTGTTCAACTTGGATATGCGTTTAACTTTAGGTTACCTTTATTTTACAGTCTTCAGAGCCAAGGATAGCCTTTTTCAGCCACAGAACAGCCTCTGGGCTCCAGTCTCCCTCCGGTACTGCGACATCAGCCAGGCGACATTTAATAGCCTGAAGAGATACATACACAAAAAGCCTCAACAACTTTACGTTTATAACAAACACACACATTAGAATCTTTGGAAACAACGTTGGTGGATGAAGAAACATCATTGCAAGCACAATTACCTGACTTCTTGGTCCACAAATATATGTTTTATCCTTTAACAGCTCAATTATTTGATTCTATGTTTTTTAAATGACATACAAGTACAATAGACAGAGGCTTCAAATCAATTAGGACAGAAAGAACGACCTCTACAGCCATTTGATTGACATACACAAGCCCACACATAGACAGAGAGATAGCTGACCAGTGGTGGGATGATGGTGAAGTTTTTGATGAGAAGAGGGGGGATTTCTCGGAGATCAGTAACCTCTACAGTTGCTGGGACACCCAAGTCAATGAACAAGATCTCAATCACTCGGTTTCCGTAGATGTTGGTGATCTGAAAACAAAAGCAACAACTTGTGAGTGAGCAACTAGAAAATAAGACCTCAAACTGTCGAGTCAATAACGCAATACTTTCATTGTCCGAAATAAGGTTTTTAAGAAAATAAATGTGGATGATCCTGTTCTTACCTCCACTCTGGACCACATTCCGTTGTAGCGGGCGAGACAGAACTTGCCAATGAAGGGTCTGGACACCAGGAGCTCAGAAGTCATCTGGTCAGGATAGTTACAAAATAAACATTTTACATTCTACCTTTTCCGAGACGACTTTTGTGGTTGCGGGTGGAATGAAACACAGCAGCTGTGTATAAAACTGCATTCGTGAAAATGGCAAAAGCCGATACATGATTAGTGATGATTAGTAAAAACTCCACCCTGTGAGGTGAAACTAAATGTAATTGGGAGCCAAACCATTAAGTGGTTTCAAGTAGAATTTAAGCTGATTCTGTATCACTTCAGCAGCCAATGAAGGAGTATAATCTGGTTTATCGCATTAGAAATCAGCATAAAAGGCGTTGCGTTTTATGAAGCACATCTGCTTTCATAAGGCTGATCTTCAGCTATCAAAAAGATGAATATAATAAATCAGAGATTGACGTGTGGCATCAAGTGCAAACGTGCTCAAAAGGTTTCAAAGATGTGTCGCAACAGTATTGCGTTTATGATGCAGTGTGGGTTTACTCCTGTGCCAAATATTTAGATACAGTCTTCTCTCCACCTTATCAGATAACATCTTAATGACTGTAAAACCTTGTTTACGCCTGCCCCCGTCAGCACGAGCAAGGCTATTTACCAAAAACAAGGTGTCGACCCCATCCTACAGGCCGGTTTTTATATAAAGCACTTAGAAACCGTATAATTCAGTGACCTTACTGTGGTAATTCAAACAGTGCCAAGTCAAACTTGACATGACGCAACATCTCTCTGAATCAAGCAGCCCACTGAACAGAACAAACACTGCACCGCTAATATTCTACATGCAATCAAAGTGCAACATGAGATGCTCGACAACACCATGGAGTGCCAGGGCAAAGGGAGGTCTTGTTAACCTGGGAGATAAAGAAACTCTCAGTTTCTTCCAGTAGCTTGCAGAGTCTTGCAGTTCCTCTGCAGGGTAGCTGGCAGTAGATGACGCCATCTGCACACACATTTGTGACACGCACATCCGGATAGGTAGCATTGACCTACAGGCAACAGAAAGATTATTGTCAAATAATGCAGGGAGGATTGATGACAGCGAGGACTGTACAATCATGGCTCACAGGCTGCTGGTTTTAATTTCAACATAATGAGCCGCCTGAGACCCTAAACATTCTTGAGTTCGCATAACAGGCAGATTAATAGCAGGGTTCAACGCCTCCACCAGATCACTCACTGGTCGAGCTGAGGCGATGTCGAGGGAAAATCAGGCAAGTTTGTTAAATAAATGCAAAACCTGCTATTATTAGAGAGGGCTCTCCTGCGTCTTATGCATCACATTATACTGGTAGTTAGCACCACGATCCTTACAGTCAGAGGGTTGCTCATGGTCAGGTCCTGGAGAGTCTTTAGGCAAGTGGAGTTGATGTTGATGTCATCATCCTGCGACGTGTCGTACAGCACTACAACGGGAGTCTCATTCTGCTGACACGACTCTAATGTCTCCATCAGCATGATCTTTCCGACTATCAACTTGTCCAAAGAAGACAGCACTGGTGGATAAGAGCTGAATGCCTCTAGACCTGGGAGAAAAAAAATAAAGTAGGATGGGAGTGGAGAAAGGAGGGCCATTGGCCAATATTTACGTTTTGTTTGTTCTCTATGCTTTTATCTACATCACTTACACAAAAGCAAATGTTAAAGTCATTTCTATATCTTCAATGTACCTGCAAGTCCAACAAATATAGCCTGGAAAGGCAGAGACAGGAAGTCCTGGTGTAGCTCCAGAAGATTAGTCCCACTGGTTTCCACAGAGAAGCCATAGTCCACATAGTATACCTGGCAAACAAACAAAAGCTTTTACTATAGAAACACTCCCCCCTCCTGCAGCTACACACTGTCTTCCTCAGACAATGAAAATTGCTGCGTCAACATTTCTGAACCGAGTACATCCCTTAACTACTAAATCAGTATTCAACCGCGTGACAGGTGAAAATAACTTGGACCGACAGACTAAATTAGTTACCTTGACCTTGTTAGGGGCAATGATGGCTATTACTTGAGCTCTTGCCACCTCCTCTCCATCCTCCCCTCTGACTGCTACTAGCTGACCAACCACAGGTTTAGAAAGAGGATGGTGGGTGGAGCTTTGGTTGTAGAAAGAGTGCATGGCCTCCTCCATGGCTTCCTGGGCGTCTGAGTAGTTCTCACCGACATACCTGAACAGAGAGACGATCTGTGCATTGTAGTCTACAAAAACTAAAACCTTGGAGTTGCATTAACAAAGAAACACATTAGTGGTCATTTGTTCCGTTGTGTGTGACTTTTAACATGCTATTCTTTTTTTTCACAATAACAATTTATGACATTGCTGTCTGCTCGAATAATGTGCGTCTCACCTTATAGTAACAGCATTGCTTCTCTTAGCATCAGCAATCAGAACAGAGGGGTACTGCTCTGAGGGAAGAACCAGACAGGGAGGCACCACAGGACCCAGGACTTCCATACCAGAAGGAAGGGGGTGGCCGACATGATTTTGTGTGGCTTCCATGTCAGTGCTTTTGGAGTTATACAGGATGGCCTGACCACAAAAAATACAACAAAAACAGGTTAATATGAAGTATGGCTCTAAACTCCCTAAAGATTTAAATCAGACACTGTAGAAGATAAACCATTATTATCATCATTGGAAGAATTCCCAGTTAATCCACACAAAATCAAATCGATTGAGTGAGCTTTAACATGGACTGTATAAAACATTCTAGCTTTCTGAAAGAGCCGTTGTGAAGCTCAAAGTGGGTGGGTGCTTATGAAGCCGGTATCAAGTGGCCATTTAAAAAACTGCAGATTTGGGCAGTTCATTTCTCAGCACAAGACGTTTCTGCTTGTTTTTTAATGAGAATAATACCAAAAAACTTTATTCTACTCTTAAGGACTTTACTTGTACATTGTGTTAACACCGGTATATACTCATTCACTTACCTTCTTCTTGTCATGTGGTATGGGGTACTCCACAGTGAATGTATCCGGCAAGAGAGACAAGTTGTCCAGAATATGTTTGGGGAATTGCATCTTGTATGTGTCCATAAAGAGTTTGGGTAAAGAATGGGCCCACAGACCCCGACAATACTTGGACAGAAGCTCCTTTATTTTCTGACGCACCTCAGCTGACACAACAACAGCAGCAGAAGGCTTTAAGGAAGGACAAGGGACAGAATCAGAGGTCGGGGAGAAGTCGACCTTCAAAAATGGTAAATTTTCAGGGCCAGCTTGGTTGGAGGAAGCCAATGAGGGAGCGTTGGGTGATGCAGGGCTAGTCACGGTAGGGGCTTGGGTCAGAATGTTTTGGTTGTGGTTCAGGGCCATCGTAGACATGTTCGGATTTTGTTTACAGTCACCCCGGGATTTGAGGGCAAGATTAACACAGGAGGGAAGATGCGGAGCAAGTGCTGGGTTGCGGGCAGGGCTGCGCAGCGTAACTGAATTTAACAGTTTGCTTAAAGGGGCAGCGGCAGGTTGCGGAGGAAAAATGAAGGTTGGTCTAGCCAAAGGGGGTTGGTGGGAAAGTCTAGGTTTGGGGACTGGAAAAAGTGAGGGCATGGAAGGTTGGTCAGGCGTTGAGGGATGTGAAGAAAGAAGCGTGGTGATAGTTTTTGAATCAGTGGGTGATGTTGGAGGCATGTTGGTGTCGCTTTTTTGAGGAACAATACGAGGTTTAGGAGGCAGAGGAGGGTAGATTAGGCGGTCAGCTCGATTGGTGCAGGACGGTTGCTCCACCTGTGAAAGCCAGAGTAGCAAGAGATGGAACAAAGAAAGATATTCAAACCATCAAATATTGTTAAGGCTGGTTATATATATTAGAAAAAAGAAACAATTTAAAAAAGGTTTGAGTTTGTAATAGCTTCAAAACTCCCACACCTTCATAATATTAAATTGATTGGACGTATACTTATCTACCAACTCACCATTGCGATGTGTGACCACTTTTCCAGATCAATGAGCACCTGAGGGTGGAGCTTCTCATTGAACATGTCACTATAGACCCTGGGTAGTTTAGTCAGCCACAATCCACTGCGGTATTTCTTCAGGAGCTGAGTTATTCTGCTCTGCATGAGCTCCACGTCATACAGACCAGACTGTTTGGGAAGTTGACACATAATCGATCACTATAAGTCTGGCCCTGTGCTTTTGGATAGTTTTCAAATTGAATGAATACAATAAACGCACAAAGTACAAAGTGAAACTCATTAAAAGAGCTGATGGAAACGACTGCCGTGACCACTGATTGGGGTGTAGCACAAGTGCTGCAGACAAACATTTTGCATTATAAACATGCATCGAACATCATTTACAGCATGAATTCAGTGAACCTTCTGGCTGCGTATAAATATAAAGAAGGCCCGAATTAACCCTTTTGATTTATTCTCAAACATTTGCACATGCATTTTATTCGGGATATAATTTCAACGCACTAGAAATCCAAATGTGAGCTATCGGGTCATTTCAGATAAAATTAGAAACATTTTTATACTTGGGACTGGTTGAGTCTGGAGACTTGTACAGGAGGCTTCTCTGTGAAAGGTTCTACAAAAGGAAGAGGGAAAAGTTAACAAGTGCTGATATCAGAGGGCAAAGTGCAGCAGCTTGATAGTTTATCTCCTGAGCATAATCAATTTTTTTTTTGTTTTGGCAGTGTATATATTATTTTTTACTTTAATTGACCATAATTATTGGTATAAATCACACTTAAATTCTGCTACCTGGTTCATTATGACTGTTGGCTATATTGTTAAATAATGAAAAATTGCCTGATTGACAGTGTTTAAACTTGGCTTGGAATCAGTACATAACTTTTTAAAGTTCATCAAATGCAGCTTGTAGCTACATAACATAACTCTCAAATGGTGTCAAAAACATGGACATATTATACACCAAATCACATTGTTCTATAAAGTACGTATTATATTTAAGAGGAATCAATTAAAATGTTGTGACATTGAAACTGATACACACCAACAAGGTCCCACATACCTCTGGACTTCTGGCAGTTTGTCAAGTTCTTCTCGTTCCTGTTGGCAACATAGCAGTGTGTTGAGCATATTGTGCTTTTCACAACAAGCTGCAATTCAATACAAACATCTTGCTGCAGTTCTTGATACAATACAGGTTGATAAAAAGGACCATATTTAGAGAATTAACTATTAATAGTTTACTAAACCACTAAAATTTTCAAATGAATGCCCCGAGCAACATTTTTGCATCAAGTACAATTAAAAAAGGTTGTTAGAAACACTAGAATTCAAACGCATCTCCTTGAGCAGAAAATGCAAAAGTACTAGAATGAATACTAAATCAAGAGCGAGGTCTTTGATTTAACAGAGCTGAGTTTCGCTGCATGTGTATGTTCACCTGTCAGGCATGAAACACGGTTTTACAGTTGGTTGAGAAGCCGGTAGTCTGCGCTCAACAGGGGTGATAACGCTTAAACTCTGGTCCAACTGCCTGTTTGGGGAGAACACAATAAAAACAATGATCAAAAAATCTATTTTCTTTAAAAAAAAAAAAGACAATTTAAACTGGTTTGAATCGTATTTATATTTACTTAACACGTTGTATTATTGTATAAGTGACAGAATCTCAATTAAAGAAAGCCAAACACTACTTGGATTTCCACAAACTCATATGTTAACCCTGACAATAGGTGAATAATATAGCTGCTCTGAGCTGTCCATCAATGTTAAAAGTACAACTACTGGTCATTATTTCTTGATGAAAACTGTATTTTTAATTTTTTTTTTACCTGTAGTCCCCTGGGGCGCTGACAAGTGTTGAACCTCTGGCGATTTGAGCCTTATAACGGTGTGCGTGCCACTTATTGGATCCAATAGCTGAAGGTTGGCGGAGAGCGGGCCCTGGCCTGACTAAATGAGTCGAAAGGCAGAAAATAGGGACACAAAGAAAGGTTAGAGGTCAACAAATAAAAAGATATCTCTGCAAAAATAGAGCCCTGGAGTAAAAAAACAAGCCTTGTGCATCTCCTACCATTTAACATGTACGGGTTGGAAGGTTTGAACCTCATCTTGCAGTTAACGACATGGGAGCGACCAGCCTTTTTGGAGGACTTCTGCTTGGCCACCAGCTCAGCAATGTGAGCCGTCTCCTTACACACTGCGGCAAAGCATTTTATCTACAGAGCCAAATTCATTGTATTGTTAAAATACGGCATGTGATTTCGCAAACGTGATGAACGACCAACAACTTCTTATGGAGTTTGAACATTGGCCTTATGAATGGGTAAATGAAAAAAAAAGAAAGAAACCAGGCCTCACCTCACCCATGTGGTACTCCAGGCGGACCACAGAGGAGATGCTCCTGAGGTAGTCCTCCAGTCTCGAGTGGCCCAGCTCCCTCAGCGGGATGCTCTCTCCGCACAGTGACCGGTACTCCGACTGGAGGGCGTGCATGGACACACCGGACTTGCTGGACTGAAGCACAGACCGCAACATCTTCTTGATGGATTCGCTGTCGGACATCCTGGTTAAATTCGCATTGAAATAGAAACAGAGATATCAATCAGTGGGGTTAGACCAGTTAAAACACAAATATATAATATAACGTTAATATGGATCGAACCCTGCTTGGTAGATGTGATGTTGATTCGTGGACAAACGTTTACTGGACACGCTAAAAAAAAAAAAAAGTCCTTTACTAGGTTTGCAAAAGCAGACTTTCAACGACATATTTTGGGTGTGTATCTTGCAATAACGCAACTGGTCTTCGGGATGGCAGAACAAAACACGGTGTCGCAAACTAGGTCAGAGACAGACTTACTCTTTCAGCCGAGAGTTCAGACTCTCAAAAGCCACACATTAATGAACTCGCACCACGTCGTATGAGAGAAGACACGCGAGACCGAGTGAGTCTACAACCACATGGCGACGTTATGTGCGTTTGTTTTCCGCCTATGGTCATATTCGTTTTCTTGCTGCGACGCGTGAAACGTTGGAGACTGATAACCAGACACGAATCCCCATTGAGACAACGGACGGCTGCCGTTAAATTGGCGGTTGGCCGGACAGCGTGAGCGCTGACCAACGGCTAGCGGCTAACGCTAGCTAACTGTTCGCTGGCAGCTAGCATGAAATTACGTTTTTGGCTGTTTTTCTGAGCAGCCCTGAATCGACCTTCGACAAACCAAAGTGTCGGCAAAGTGAAATTACATCAGGCCAACTTTAGTGACGGACACACATGTGTTCACCTCAAAATACCTCTCTTTTCCACTTGTTAACGCCAAACTCGTTGCTGTCTTCAATGTTGGCGCATCCAAAGTCTCGCGCAGTGTCCAACGGCGCACGTTGAGGTGAAGCCCTAAAGTTCAAAAGGTCACTTTCGTTTCGTACGGCCTTTTCGTCCGAAATGTTGGATTATCTTTATCGACTTATCATTTGTCTAATGTGCAGTTTTTAGGGGATCAACGAGTCAACTATGCAGAAAACAGTCGTTGGAAAATGTGCTGCTTAAAAGAATGTTTTTATTTGAAGTTTTGAAGGCAACATGATAAGCTGTCTAATAATAAATACATAATGGAACATCATAATCTTATACACTTTTTTTTTCCAACTGAAAGCATTTGTTTGTGCAACAATAACATTTTTTAAAGTCACAAATACTAAGCAGAAGTTTACACAAGCTTGTTTTCAGAGGAGCTCTCTGAGTTGCACAACCATAAAGTCCCACCAAAGCCCCATTGTTAATTTATAAAACAGTTTAGCAGGCAGTGGAATCCAGTTACATTGTACAACATAAACCTAGAATGAGGTGCAGCTCACAATATTTAAATGAAATCAACATTATTAGACTTCAGTGCATCACATCCAATTGTGGAATAGATGCCACAAAGAGAGGTTAATGTTTCTCAAAATTTATTCAGATTTACATGCGATGCAAGTAAATTACTAAGAATGAATAGAAAGTTGTTCTAATTTTATCACATTAACAGTGTGTGTGTGTGTGTGTAAATATATATTACTTTTACATGATTGCAATCCATTGAAGTGTTTCTTTAACAGTCTTGTGCTGGTGTGACTATGATCACTGGTGGTGACTGTGACTCTGCTCGGCGGCCCTGTGTTTTGAATGCCATGACGCGAGCTTGCACCACCGTGTCTGGCATGGCAGATGATGATGATGATGTATGTAATGATGAAGATGAAGAAAGGTGATGCTTCCTGAGCAGGATCAGCTGAGGGTTCCTCAGTAAGGTATAAAACAGCATCCAACGCTTCTTAACCTGGCTCTTCACAGAGGATTCTGTCCAAAAATAAAACAAATAATGAACCCGTAATACAAAAATAATAACAATTGAAAAAATGCACAAATATTAATAATAATAAGATACATTTTATTTTAATAAAACATATAGACATGTGCAAGATTATTTTTTTAATGACTGTATTTTTTAGCTAATTTAAAAGAAGATACTTGTGAGTCTCATTCAGCAGACAAAGGTTAGTGTTGAGTTTTGTAGAATTGTAATAGTCTGGGGTGTGAATATTGGACTTGAACATGTATAATAAAGAATTGTTTAATGTGCATATTAAAATACAAAAGAGGAATATGATAATTAATAAGGGATGTTATGATGAAAGATATCTAATTGTAT
This sequence comes from Clinocottus analis, assembly GCF_023055335.1. Classification (NCBI taxonomy): domain Eukaryota; kingdom Metazoa; phylum Chordata; class Actinopteri; order Perciformes; family Cottidae; genus Clinocottus; species Clinocottus analis. Next base: position 2,409,194 of record NW_027176009.1, on the reverse strand, counting down.
GCATAAGAAGGTTACTGTATGTTTTTCATTACTTTATAATGATTCATGGAATGTATTGAAGCAAAATATATATATATATATATATATATATATATATATATATATATATATATATATATATATATATATATATAGTGTTGATCAGGTAACATGGAGTCTGCGCTGGAGAGTGAAGAGGTCATTTACACATAGGGGGGGTTAAGTGTCTGCAGGAAAGCATTTGGTTTGAGGAACAAAGGGAACGGCTGGACCTCCTGTGGTCTGGGGAACTTCCTCCTGGTCTTATCAGGACAGGAGGAGGATTCGATTTGCATTTGACATGCTGCAGAAAGGGGGGAGACTTTACATGCATAGGGTTTCTGGAGGATGACTGTAGCTCAGAATAGAGAATTCCTGTTGCACTGTAACCTGTAGAACTGAATAACTAATTCCTTCTATGTCAAATATATTGTTAGCTAACACAGGAGGGCAGAGTGAGGACTTCAGGTACCAGAAAACAGGAATGTTATGGAGCCAACTTCAAAACCTGTGCCAAAGAGAGACTCCGCCCCTGTGTGACTCTTAGCCAATCGCATGCCATGAATTTGAACCGATAGCCAAGTGAATGTGCTGTGTTAAAACTGGAAATGGAACTTGGCTCGTACTTGGCGTACAGCCTGTGGGTCCGGCTGAGATCGAAAGGGCCTTGATCAAGTATTGTACGTATCGAATATTATCATCTCTTTTTATTAAATATTTTTATGATATCTTGTTGATTTTGGTACTTCTTTCCTCACGACCACCTGGGATTTTTAGACATATTTAATAGTAGCAATAGTTATTTAGTGAATGGTTGTTCATATAAGAGCTACACACACACACACACACACACACACACACACACACACACACACACACACACACACACACACACACACATACTGACCAGAGGCCATGTTGCTGAATGTGCAGTAAGCAGACGCATTGTGTTTCTCCAGCGAGTTGGAGACCAGCAGCTGGCAGAAACACACCATGACTGGATTGCTATGATAGTGGTCAGCAAAGATCATCCCAATCCAAGTATTGTATCCTGGGACATGCAATAAATACTGTGAGAGCAACACACACATACTAAAAACAGCAATGACTTTACAGTATTTTTAACATGTGTTGAAGGAGAATACACAACTGAATACATCCTCTGACGCTTTGTGAAATGCTGCCACCTCCTGGAAGAAAATCCTGCTTCAGGATGAATGAAAGTCTTCGTCTATATTATTACTCTAATCTGCCCCATCATCATCAAATATGAATAATAATAATGGTACAATGTATCATGTTGTGTCTTTTATATTCCACCATAGATTGTATATAAATACAAAGAAATATAGGTTTGACTGTGACATGCTATGCTGGTCAATAGGGAGAACTTCAATATTTCACTTCTGTCTCAGACACGTCTCTGTTGAAGTTCATCTTACCGGCATCCATGGTTTCATATCCTCTCTGCATAATGCTCCGGTCAATGCGGGACACCAGCCACGTCCCCACCATAATGCTGAACAGCAACCTCATTATGCAGTTGCTGATCCCCATCACCACGTTGTAGAAAAAGAAGAAGTAGTTGAAGCAGTGGAACGCCTTCCTGAAGAGAAGGAAGAGTAACTGTGATTTCACATTACTTTGAATTACATCCAATTATTGTATTGACGGTAATTTCCACACTGTGAAACCACCTCTGTTACTAGGAGCAAGACACCCAGACTTGAAAGTTGTTTCGCCTCTTTTTGTTGTTGTTGTTGTTGTTGTTGTGTGTCTCTTTGTGATTGTTTCTCCCCATTTTGGTAGTTATTTTAGATTCCCATCTTTCTTGAGGTCATTCTTAGTTTTTTCCACATTAATATGTGTCTCTTCGAGTGACATTTTGTAAGACACCATATTCGGTATGTAAATGAAGGTACTTTGCACTTGAGTAAGTGAGAAAGTGCATCAGCATGACATTATGTCATCAAACTGTCCAGTGCTAATAATAATGAATTACAACTATCTCTGTATCCCCAGCAACAGTTTGCCGGCAAATGTAGAACATGGGTTTTAGTGAGACAGTTTTATCGTCCACACTTTTGAAATATCAATATTAAAATATAGCCACCTGTTGTTAAGAGCCAGAGGTTTGTGTTTATCAGTCAGGGAAATTTTGTCCTGAAGGAAGAAGATCTGAACCAGACCGATCTGGAGAATCACCAGGCCGATGACCAGACTGATGGTCAGACTGAGGAGACACAGGAAGAAAAAAAAACAATACATGAACCAAGGAGTCAATCGAGCCGTCCATTCATATTGCATCATGTACGCACAACCACCGTGGAAGAAGCCTTACACTATGATCCCCAGGTTGGAGAGCATGCTCAGAGCTCTTCCATGCTGTATCGGCAGAACCAGCACATAGACAAACACCAGAGCGAACAGGAAGTGGACGAAGTGGACAATCAGGTAGCCTGAAGAGAAAATACAGAAGAGCTAGTTACCGTTACTTCCTCTCATTCTTTTCCCCCAGGCTTCTGAAAACATCTCGCTTTGGAGAAACAGCAGGGAGACACATTCAGTGTGTGTTTCAGCAGGCGAACAGCTTACCCCACAATGTAAACGCTATTTGCCAACCAGAGTATCTTGCAATGGAAGCCTGTTTCAAATTGAAAGAGAAAACTACTTTTGAAAAGGGTTAAATTAAGAGGACAAAGTAAGATGAGATGCAAACATTCACATGTGCTCTGCATATTAGAAACCTCAAAAGGCCTGCTCACGCGTTCACATGTTAAAAATATGCAGATCATCCACTGTGACATGTACATTATGAGCAGAAAACAGGCCGCCATCTGCTGTGCGTGTGCGTGTGTGTGTGTGTGTGTGTGTGTCTTACTTACTACGCTGACAGCAGAGCGAGGGTTGTGAAACGTCTCTGGAAGAAAACCCTTCTGTCCTATCCACAGCCTCTTCAAGTGTTTTCTATGGCGACAAGACACCATGTCACTCATCTATGTTGTTGTTTTTGTAATAACAGCTGGGGCAATTTCATCTACCTTTCCATTATTACATCAATTTTGTTTGTTTTTAGGGTATGTGTCAGGTCTCTTACCTGTAACATGCCAAGACATGGAAGCAGTAAGCGACAGAATTGAGACTAGCAAAGATGGTGGTAGCTAGCCAAGACTCTGCAAGAACACAAACAACAAGAAATTGACTTTTACCAGGGCTCAGAGTATCAGGGTGGAGCTCATCTTTTACTTTTTTTCTTCTCGGAAATGTCCAGAATCAAGGAAGCCGGGGACGTTTGGTTTAAATCCTTGTTTTATGGTATTATTTGTTCATGGTCATAACCAACTCACTTCTAGCCACATTAAGGAATTCTTCCAGCTGTGGTATCATGGCTTCCAGACCTTCAGTTTGGTTACAGGACTCAAACAGCTGTTTCAGTGTGTCCTTCCACCTCTCTCCTTGGTCAAAAGCCACATTACTGAGACTGTAGTCTGCCAGGGTCACCTAGAGAAAGGACACAAAGGCAAATGAACACCTCCAGCAGATGCAAAGTTGAGGTGTTTTGTGTGTCACGTTTCCAAAGCGACGTGTATGAACATCTCATTTTTGTCTCGCTTTACCGTGTAAAGGCCTATTAGCGAGATAATGACAGTGCCGATGAGCCTGTTGGGGAACTTGAAGTAAGGGTCCCACTCATACACTCTTCTCTGGAACCAGCTGAGGGGTTCCCTGCAACATAGAAAGCATGGTCAAAACCACTGTGTGTGTGTGTGTGTGTGTGTGTGTGTGTGCATGTGTGTGTGTGTGTGTGTGTGTGCGTGTGTGTGTGTGTGCAGCACCTGAACACACCAGACTGGACTTGAAGTCAGTCCATTGAACTGCCTCAACACGCAGCGTTTAACGCATACTGGTTTCGTAGTTTAAACAGACATTAGAGTTTGCAAATACTAATTTCAATGTTCAACTTTGCATGTAGATTTTCATATTTTAGAGAAACAAATGTGACATAGTGGGTGATTCAATTAAATATAAGAAAAATATATGTTATGCTGTGCTTTTGAAAACTGTGAACACTCCAGTGATCTCATTTTAGGTAAACTGGTTCAAACATCCAGACACAGTGGATCCCTTTACGAGCAAGAGAAGTAAACGTGCCCACATGTACAAAGGACACTTGAAAGCAGCATTGGTGTACATGCGCATGTTTGCTCTACCTGTGTGCAGGCGCTTTCCTCAGCAGTCTCTTAACGTGCTGCACCTGATGTTGCTCTATCAGCTCTTCAGGATCCTGGCACAAGATTCAGCATGTCAACGGTCACGCACAGTTAGAAGATCTAGCTTCAGAATATATATATATAGATATATATATATATATACATATATGCAACTATATATGTAGTAAACTATATATGTAACTATATATGTATTAATGCAACTAAAAGCGAAAATACACAGCAGGAATCATTTCACTGAGTTCATACATGCTGACCTCCGGTTCCACTCTGGTTACACGCAGATGTATTCGCGCAGCTTTCACCAGCATGTAGACAAATCGTCCCAAGAGGAAGATGAGGGAGAGGATGCAGGGCCACTGGACAATCAACTTCTGGTATTTACCAAGAATCTTTAAAACCACACAAACAAAGTCATTTATTTTATTTTTTTTCCCATTAAATCAATAACTGAGGGGCAACTCTTTATGACTGGGTGTTTTGTAGAGCCTAATTCATTAAGGTGTAGGACATGGCTTCCTTGGTGGAAACCACACAGCATCAGGCACATTTACACTCGCTTTTGCGAGTTTAAATACTCACCTACCTTACCATCAGGACAGGTGAATGTATCCCAGACTGTAACGGTGATCCTGAAAAACAAGCATCGAGACATGTGATGTATTTTCTAAGGTTATTGAAATGTGATCATCCACATATCAACCCATTTATCGGTCCATATACAGCACAACCTCTATTATACATTTTGGATGTTTGGAAATTTTTGGTTTGTGTGTCCATCATACATTTGATTCAATTTTTTTTTTGCAAGTTTTTACAATGTTGTGCATTAAAGACATACACGAGTGAAAGGTCAACAGTTCAAGACATTTACCAGGATAGAGAGTAGAGTATTCCCAGCAACGCCCCGGCCACTCTGAAAGGTGTGGACAGACAGGCAAAGAAAGGGAAATAGACCAGGCCCACCTCTAACGCTCCGACCAGATACACTATAGCTGAGGACAATAAAAAGGAAGCACATAAGTCCACCTGCTCACTGCTTGTGTCCGCAAGCTAAACAGATACAGTACCTCTGGCCCAGGGAAACACGACGAAGGGGATGTAGCGCTCAGAGAAGAGCAGCAGGACGCTGGAGGACACGGCACCAAACGCAAACCCATAGGACCAACGGTTACTGAAGCTGCCAATACTATCCAAGGGCCTGGGACGGCGTAATATCAGAAACACACAAAATGAGCTCCTCAAAATAGCCTGATGCATATCGTCAGACAGTTGCAGAGAACAAGCGCAGTACTGAACTTTGAATACATTGGAACAGATATTGCTGTTATTTTATCCCTCGATGTTTATAGTTGTTGATGCTGCTGCTCACTTACACCACAATACCGAAACGCCCACCCAGGAAGGGAAATCTGTGGTCGATAGCTAGCCTCTGGGCTCTCTTCTGGAGGAACGACAGCACCCCCACAATCAACAACTGGAACACAAGAAGTGGATGCATGAACAAAAGTCACTGGGAAGAAATCCGTTGTTTGCTTTGCAACCGTGTGAAAGTGGAAATACATTGGAGGTGTCAGGGTGATCACCGGCCTCAGCGTCTTAGCAAAGTAGTTTTAATTAAGCTGCTGTGTTGATCTACTCATTGATTGTGGATTTAATATGCACAGGTTGTGTCGTTGTTCAGTTCTTGGACGTATAGTGGATATATTTATTTGTGTTCTGTATTCTGAAACACCCTCTAAAAAGACCAATTCCCAGGGTGTGCTACGGCCCTTATGTTACTTTGCTGTTCTGTGAATATCCGGTGTCTGCAAAATGTCGGATTTATAATTCCCCAGCAAGTGTTTCTGGTTGAGAAAAACCCGGTTCCTCTTAAGTAAACCATTCTAAACTGTCTGAAAAACACAATGTCCCAAAGCGGAAAACAGGGCTGTTATTCTTGAATCATGACAAGTTCATATTTTATAGATTGTTGAGGACAAAGGAAGTCATATTAAATACATGGACAACTTACTGCTGGTACGAGGGAAAAATGAAGGAAGAGCTCCATAGAGATTCCACTTTGACAGTCCTGAACCTTCGCAAGCCTACAGAAACAGGTTGTGACATTTTTTTCATTGAAACAATTTTTTGAGAACACACAAAGGGACACAACGCAGGATGCAGGCGAGCGGAACAAAAAGAAACAAAACAGTAAAACTAATCAATCCAAAAAGGGTTAAAAAAAAGTTAAAAACCTCATTTGAGTTATAATGCAACAATAAGCTCAGGTTCAGGTTTAATGTTGCTCTCTCTTGATTCAAAACAGCTACAATCAGGTTGATTCTTCCTGAAGTTGTAACACAATGCCTCGCAGCTGATATAACAAAGTCAAGAGCAGTGTCGTGAAATCTAAAGTCTGTACTTACACATCTTCCACCTGGTTTCTTATCATCTTTGACAAGTCA
>NW_027176009.1:2327500-2400000 GCF_023055335.1 Clinocottus analis | reverse complement strand
AAGTGGGTGAATACTTTTAATGGGCGTTTATTTATAGTGTCTAAAATGGAATCCATCAGAGTAATCATTTAGACGTAAACTGCATTAAAAACCCTCACAACTGGAACGCAAAATGACCTCCGATAACGTGTTTGTCTTTCTTACCTGCAGCCACACAGACGAGCAGGAGTCCCAGAAAAACAACTCTCCCAATCATGATGTTGGTGGATGAATAACTGACAGAAACCCGAGTGTGTCGGTTTTTACTGGCAACATAATTGTGTGTGTGTGTGTGTGTGTGTGTGTGTGTTCGTGGGAACACAGCAGGTGAAAATAGACACACAAGCACCCTCTAGAAATTTATAGTCATCAGCGCACACACATACAGGCAGGCAGGACCCCCTCCCCTCCGCCCCGACCACACACACACACACACACACACCTTTTGTTTAGTAATACAAACTTCCCGTTGACAACAAGCTTTGTTGTATCACGCACAAACAAGACAAACAAAATGCAAAATAATCAACTCAGGAGATGGTCTTTTTTTTCAAAATGTATGATTTTTTTTCATTTATTAATGTAAAGAGTAACTATACACAATGCGTAACAGACTCAAACAGCTGTTTAATACTTAAAAATGTAAACAAATAATAACAATATAGAGCATGAGAAGAGAAACATCACCACTGTAATTTTCTCTTTACCTCACTACCGTCTCCGCTTCTCCCCACTCGTCTCAAATCACGTGGAAGCCTTCAATCTACATTTCAAGTTTCAAACAGATGTTTTTAATGCAGTGGTGAAGCTTCATTTTGTCTGAATTATACCTGTGTTCCAGTGCAGAGAATTGTTAAAATTGACCAAATCCCTACTAATACGTCTCTGACAGGACAGGCTATGACGTCTATAAAGTGCTCACATTTAGCAGTGGGTTTTAGTGCGTTCCCAGATTTGATATGACACGGAGAACCCGTAATGACACTCGGCCATTAGCTTAAACCCTGGATGCTGTTTCCTGGGCTATAAAGCATTACAAGCACAAATTCTACTCAAATTCACGTGGTCCCTGTTTATGTGGAGTCTGGCTTGTCGACTTGCTTCGGAATCATCACTTAGTCTGATGTATCTCAATGTCTAAAAATAATTTGAGTCACTGAGCGGCGTCAGTGTGGCAGCTTATCGATGTGGACAGACGGAAAGGTCGGAATTTGGCAACACGGCTAGAAGATAAAACACTGACGGAGACTGAATGAGAGCACACATTTGACATAATGTGCGCTCTTTGTTTCGAGCTGCTGACGACGGACGAAGGCCTGAAATGAAAGCACAACTTCAACTTTACGAAACAGTTGCCTCCTCCACGTTTTGCTGGTGGGTCAAAGAGAAATAGTCCGCTCCTTTTGGCACAGATACGGTTTTGTTCACGCCACTGGTAACATTTTTTTTTTCTTCTTTTTGACTTGAAGTCACTGTACATAATATCCACATCGGCGCCGGCTCAAGTCTTGAACCCTCCTGTCTAGATCTGGTTCGGGTACGACAGTTACAGTTTTACCCGCAGGGCCGTTTCCATCGGAACGCATCTCGCCGCCAAAAATCACATCTTGATGCAGATTGCGTCTTTTCTCTTCTTTTTACAACAGAATTTTCGATTTTCGACTCCACGTATACATTATGTGCCAGTAATCCCATGATGTCGAAGCACAACTCAGGTCCTTTCACAAGCTGATCTTACGGCATGCTTTGGCGCACACACAAAAGTGCCGATAGTACGGGTGTGTGGCCCGGTGGAAAGCATGCAAGTATAGATATCCAATGAACTTTCAAAGACCTGTCCGAATTCTTCAAGCGACCTTCAGCTTTCTCCTGAAGTCCAAACTGCCAGTTTGCGATGGTTGTCCTTTGTCCCCTCTAATAAACCTTTGATTCAGGCGTGTAAAAAACAAGCCAGGATAGCAGACTGCACATCTTGTACAGACATCAAGCAACCACAAGATATTTTTTTGTTGTTGTTTGTTTTTGACAATAAAAGGATAAAATAAAAATACAAAAAACAGTCACGTTTCATTCATCATCTTCACAAAAAGCCCATTTTTGTGCTTTGATGGTATCTGTCTTATACATTCTTGGGCAGCCGACATACATTGTTTTGAAATGGAGTGCTCAGATTTCTCTCTCCACCTTGATACAGTATAGGCACTGTGCTGGACAATGTAAAGGACACCAAGAACAAAAATGAAAAAAAAAAGACAACTCGGTTATCTTAATTATTACCCAAACAAAGAAAACAACTCCATAGAGGTTAAGTTTGTCCATTCAAATTAAATTACCTTAAAGAAAATTAGTAAAAATGAACATGTTGCATCATTGAGACAGAAATCAATTGGATGGTAAATGCTTTTTTCTTCTTACCATCATTTGCCTGATGAAAAAAAAAAAACTGCGCTGGGCAATAAAGAGCGCTGAGCCCGAATAAAAAAAGTAGTCTGTCTGTCTTTCATCAGTTGGCAGTGAATGATCTGGATTTTTTGTTTCGCTTTACGCTGTGGTGATTTCACGATACAGAGCAGCCCACATACACAGTCCTACTGATTACTTTTAGGAACGGGGAACAAAACTAGAGATATTTCCTTCCATCATCCCCGATGCCATGTCCATTGAATGCGTAGCAGGGCTACACAACTTTCCAGTTTAGCGCAGTGGTATAATCCTGCTGCTGCTTCAATTGCTGTCAGTCTTTACTTTCTTTCCGCCCGTCTAGTGAAGGAGAAGCACCAGTCTCCAGCCCTCACAGGAATATCTTCTCATCTTAAATATATTCGTGTACATTTCTTGCATTGATTTGCATTGAGTTTTCATTGCTTCAGTGTCACAATACTTGCAGTCTCTACTAGAGGCTGCGCACGGTCCACTGAGAAATGATAACAATTAAAAAAGACTAAAAAATAGAAATAAAAAAATTAACATAGTTCGTCCCCCCCTGCAGGTTAGTGGTCCATGTTTTCTCGGTTGGAGGGGAGAGAGGGAGTGAAGCGAAGCGACTCCCGCGATGCTGTGTCGTGGAATCAGACACAGCTCTCCCTGGACTTGTCGTCCGTGAGGAAAGAGTTAAGCGGGGAAATGTCCACTACCACAGCGTCCCGTTTGTTCAGATGGGCCTCTCTCAAATGGTCCTCATCACTTTGGTCCTTGGCGAAATTTACAAACACCTGCGGAGGGGAGAGGAGGAAAGGGTAATTAGACTCAGCCCATCCTGAAGTTACAGTCCATAGTCAGAGCCGCGGGCACACTTGCTTACTTGGTCTAAAGTTGTCTGTGAGACGGAGTAGTCCTCTATGCTGAGGTCCTCCTTGTTCTTAGAGAGCAGGGCGAAGATGCGGGCGAGGGAGGTGAGGGAGGAGGGCAGCTGGTATTGCAGCATGTTGCGGTGTTTCTCCTTCAGCGTGCTGCCAGGCAGCTCCCGCTCGATGAACCCCATCACCGGCCGAAGGTCTGGGTCCGGGCCGGCCACCCGCAGGATGATTGTGTAGCCATCGCCGAACCTGACAGGAATGCAGCGAAGCACACTTCATTCAACTGAACTTTGGAAGTGACAATCTGATGAAAACTGCTCTTCCTTCATTTCTCACACATGTGAGCTTTTGTGAAGTGCCTTCTTGGCAAGTGTCCACACCTGTTTTTGAGATGCTGCACACTGCCCAGACAGCGGAACCTGCCGTTGACCATGATGGCCATTCTGGTGCAAAGTGCCTCACACTCCTCCATGCTGAAGAAAAAAAAAACACACAAACAGACACACAGCGGGTTGAGATCATACATGTTGGGGTAACCACGTCGATGAACAACACAAGTATAGAGTTCCGTTAATCGAGAAGATGTAATCCAGACGGCCAGTCTAACCTGTGAGAGGTCAGGACAACAGATCGTCCCTCCTTGATGATGCTCAGGATTGCGTTCCACAGAGCACGGCGGGCTTTCGGATCCATGCCTGTTGTCGGTTCATCCTGTGAAGTGGAAGCAACAGATACTCAGCTGCTGCTGCGATGTTCTGTCACACTTGGGTCACACCGCTGCACTGCTTCACACAAAATAACTGATGATAAGTATTTTGTGTCTACTGACCAGAAAGACTACAGGTGGTCCTCCTATGAGAGCGATGGCAGTAGACAGTTTCCTCATGTTTCCTCCGCTGTAGCTGCCGGCTGATTTGTCCACATACTTGACCAAACCCAGCTTTCGGATGCCCCACTCTGCCACCTAGTGGACAGGAAAATGTTTACATGCGTGTCAGCCATCTTCTTTTTCTTTTGCACATGCATATTGACTGACATATAACAGAGTCTGTTTGTTTATTTGTATCGACCGTCATATCAGACTTAATGCCTCAGTACAAAAACAGAAAAACAAGACTCCAAAAGTAGAATTCTTATATTATAGATAAAATACCAAACACGTCATCTCATAGTAAAGAGAGTAGGCCGATGCGTGTGTTTGCTACTGACCTCACAGACTTCCTTCTCAGGCACTCCTCTCAGGATGGCGTAAAACTCGAGGTGCTCTCGGCCGGTCAGCAGGTCGTTGATGGCATCAAACTGAGGACAGTAGCCCATGTTCTGATGCACCTCATCGATCTCTGTCGTTACACTGAAGTGAGATAAACAGAAGCGTATAATTAAGTTCCATAGAAAGCAAAAATATACAGATATTTTTAAGTGTACTCTGCCTTTTAGTGGATGTTTTCTCCCAACTGAATGAAAGCTAACTCAATTTCTAATCATTTTCTTTGAGGAATATTCTTAATGATTGCAATATTTATGCTTATGCTATATGTGCTTTTAATTACGTCATTTATCCTCCAAATAGATCACTGTGCCAACTACTTCTTGCCAGACACCCCCATTGAATAAACTATAATAATATATTAATCCTAATATAGATGCATGTATTGTATATATTGTATATTTGGAGGAACTACAGTATGTGTCTTACCTCTTGCCAGCCAGGTAAGCCTCTCCGCCGGTGACCACAGAGTCTCCTGTCAGCATTTTAAAGGTGCTGGTTTTCCCTGCCCCATTCACCCCCAGCAAACCAAAGCACTGCAAGAGAAGAGAGTACAATTATTTTCACAGGAATATAGACTTTTTTTCACTACATTCATTCTATCTGCTGTATCATCCTCTAACAAGACACATTTTTAAACAATACCCAAACTTTGTTATCTGTACTAAGGAAAGCCCGTGTTTTCCCGGTTCAGAATCACGTCTGCTGCATGCCGTTTGTGTCGTACCTCTCCAGGGGGGATGCCAACACAGAGTCGGTCTACTGCCGGCTTCTGTTTCCTCTTGTAAATCTTGGTGAGCTGTCTGAGCTCCAGGATGTCTGACTTTCCTCCTCCGCTCAGGATCCTCTGTCGCTCTCTGGCCACGTCCTCGTCTTCTTCTCCAATAGGTTTCAGGTGACTGGTGGATGACCTGCACAGGCAGCAAATGGAGGCGTGGTCACGTAAAGGACAGACTTCACCCAGACGGTATTCAAAAATCTACTCTGGAGGGATGATTCTTTTTTTTGGTCTTGTTTAAGTTGCACTCGCGTGTACTGAAGGTTTCACCCACCTGGACTTGAAGAAAAAGTGGTACTGAATGAGGACGGTGATTACGAAGAAGATGACGCCCTCGATGGCCATTGCAAACAGGTTCTTTCCCACCATGTCCCAGGCCAGAGGGGAGCGGAACCGGTTTTCACCTACAGAGACACAACCACAGCCAGAGAACATTTAGAAAATGTATATTAAGTCCCTTGTAAAAACAAATCGGGATACATTTGCCTTCGTTGGTAAAAGAGGTCTCCCGTAATTACCAAATCTCTCCAAAGCGTCTGCCATTGCCTGATTCTTAACCATGTCAATCAGTCCTCGGCCCAGACAGAAGTGAGGGAAGATGAGGAACACGTTCTTCAGGATGTCGTTGATGCCACCGATTTCCTTAAAAGGGAACAAAGTGAATATTAACAGTTAATATTCAGTCAGTAGGGGTAAAGCATTCAACCAATACTTTGTTTTAAGTTTGCATTCAAAAGCCTCTGCCTCTCTCTAGATAGTCTTAAATCAACAAACTATCAATGTATTGCTACTCTTAACTGAATCAAAATGACTCGGAGACATCATTTACATTGCTTCCAAACAGCTCCAGTACAAATGTGGAGACGCTGCCGTTGATCCCGATCAGTATGTTAACGCTGGTCAGAACCACGTAGGCCGTGCTGGGGATCTTGAAGAAGAACGAGGCTGGGTACATCAGAGGGGTGATCGACCATCTGGAGGGAGAAACAAAAGATCATTTTAGATTAGGAAAGGTAAGAGAATTAGAGAAAGGAAGAGCCAAAACAAATTGAGCGCATGTCAAATTTACCCGTAGAGCAGCAGCAGCAGCGCCAGCACGGGCAGATTGGTGGAGGACACGTAGGCGTCTTGTTGGAAACACATGAAGATAATGATGACCAGTGTGGCTGGGACGATGTAGTTACACTGCAAGAGAGGAAGAAAAAGAGAGTCAACAATAGTGTTACGCTTCATTACTATCATGTTATATTTAGACTCGTCAATGAGGCTCAGTGTCCAGCTCCACTGAAATGTCTTACCATGTCCCAGACAAAGTTGGCCAGCCAGTAGAGTAAAGGCTGCACTCCGCTGATAAACTGCATATGTTTGGCCTTGTTCACCCTCTCCTGGATGAGGAAGACCACAAAACTGGCAGGGACAAAGGACATGGCGAAGATCACGCAGATGGAAACCAGCACATCTACAGACGTCGTCATCCTGAGAACAGAGCGAAGGAAGACGTGAGAATGACAGGCGATGTCTTTTGGAAAGGGCCAACGACGTGTTATCACATCATAAGTGCACTCCCTTGATACTCACAATGCGACCTGTGACAGCTGCTCCTTAGTGAGGTTGAGCGGGTGATTGGCGCCAGTGATGCCGAACTTTGCGGGGTCTTGGTCGGCTTGCAGACTCGCCCGCAGGATGCCGTTGTTCATCACGTTGAGGAAAGAGCCGATGCTGTGCCAGCCCTTGTTGTTGAACCAGATCTGGAAACAGAGAGGCGCGTTAGTTTCTTTAACCCCAGAGGAAATACAAAGCAGCCTGCAAGTACATCTCTGTGATCCGCTATGTGTCATAAGTCTGCATGAGACTAAAAAGGACATTGTGTCTTTGTTTCTCATACAACTCTCTTCTTAATATAGTATGTGTTCCCCTCTACTCTGTCTCTTTAATCAGGGCTTCTTTTTAGTAATTTTCTGAACTCACAAAAGCTCTTCGGTTTTGATTTTTCCATTGTATTATCTTTTTTTGTGGGGGAATTGAAGCTCATTCATTTAGCTGTTCTGCATAACAATCATTACCTACATGCCTCAAATGTCCTCATTAACATTGTTCACAACAAAGACAAGTTAATACAAATGAGTAGAATTACACGTCATGTGTAATTCATAAATAGAAACTCCTAAAAAGATATGGAGTTGAAGTTGTGCTTATCTTTTAATTAGCCACAAAGCAGAAATTCATTATGAAGCAGACAACATGAATAGACTGAAAGATTTCGAGAGGGAGGCTTGACCTAAAGGGCCACATGTTGTTGTATAACCAGTGTGTGTGTGTGTGTGTGTGTGTGTGTGTGTGTGTGTGTGTGTTTGTGTGAGTGTGTATGTGTGCTAACCTTGACATTATTCTTGGTGTCCAACCCTTGTATAAAACCGGAGAGACTGTTAAAGAAACGATCCGCTGCAGTTCCCTGGAGGGCGAGAGAGGGAGAAAATCTTCTTTAGCACGTGGATCAACTCTCACTGTTTAAACCAGTAAGTCGAGCCCCACCACATCAGTAGTAGTTAATAGAAAATGCTTGCTGGTGCATGAGTTTACTGCAGTTTGTAAAAGAGTGATGTAATGTCTTACTCTCTCCAGACGGAAACGCTTGATCAGTTGAGCGATGGCATCATCAAGGTCTTCAGTGTGGGCCATGAACTCCGAACTCCTGGCGCCCAATGAGAATCCCCCGTATCTGTGGAGAGCACAATCACTTTACCATCAGCAAATTACACAGCATAGAGGCACTCAGTTCAACATTATCGAGCCGTTAGCTCAAGATGGATTGTGTCTGATAATGTACCTGAACTCGTTGACCCAAATCTTGTTCTTTAGGCTGAAAGAGATTTTTTGAATTGTTTTATTGAATGAAACATACTACAATGAATCAACAAATGGAACCAATTCAAGTGTGCCAAACCAATGTAAGTTGAGTGTTACCTCTTGCCAATGATTTGAGCGTAGGTTTTAACCAGATAGTCAGAGACGTTTCGGCCAGTCAAATTCTGAAGAGTGTCTTTTTCACTGATTTTCCTCTGTACACACAAAAAAAATAAAAATAATTAGCATTCCTTTTATTTGTGTGTATTTGATCTTTACCCTTGTGATTGTAGATTGATTAACACATCAGTTTGAACTTTTTATTTATTGGAAGTTTTTGCCAACCTGAGGTGGTGGAAGTCCCCCGGCGCTAGCGGGACATTCAGGAAGCATCCTCTTACGTCCGCCACAGCTGCACTCACACATGGGAGAGGGATCCTCCATCGACCAGTTGCCTTTTTCGAACATGTCTCTCACACTCTGAGAGACTTCCGGGGCCGACCACTCATCCTCTATCGTGGTGCAGGGGGTCTCCCTGGAGCACAAAGATAGAAGTCAAATCTCCATTTCATGCCTATGTGTAAACTTCCATAGTTGTTTTTCTTTTAGATCCAAGTGTTTTCATTTTCCTTAATAAATGTTTTATTTTTTTCTTAACACTCACGGTATAGGTTGTCCTTCCATGCAACGCGTTCCAAATCCTGGGTTTCCTGTCAGAGCTTCCAGTAGTTTGTTGATGTGAGGGTCCTCAGGTATGTCATTACTACAAACACACACATACAGAACCCAATGCCTTTAATATCACATGGCATTATTTGACTTTCTTGAAAAGTATATCAACAAGTAGTGTTTAATAATTAGTTGTCCAGCTCCTATCATTGTGTTCGGACTGAAGACAGATGCAATCATCTGGATGTCTACTAATAATAGGTTGAAATTTGAATAATGTTATGATCAATTTCTGACACCACGACTCTCTACTTGTACTTTTATTTTGAAGTACATTTTAAAGGCTGTGTTCAGCACAGTTTTAGCAGTTTCAGAGTTGAAAACGTATCAGTTAGGTCATATGTGCAGCCCTCTGTGAATTTAGGTCATCTTTTACATGTTTAATGAGTTGCGCACTTTGTAGATGGAAATAACACGTTTCTTTTGAAAAGTGCTTTTTTTTATCCAAAAAAAGAGAATGCGTTGATTCAGGTGAGTGGAAAAGTGTTTTGACGGATTCATGTAGAGAATGAGCAGAAATGTCTTTTTTTTGCACAAGAACTGGAGATAAATTGGTGAAAATGAGGACAATGCAATTTTTCCCAGACATAAAAAACGATATCTCACCTGATGAAGGCAAACTGTTCCCCGTACATGCTGTGATCCAGAGTCAGACTTGGGTACTTCCCAAACGGAGGGACAATCAGGCTGAACACCAGGGCGATACACACAAACACTGCCGGAAGAACAATCTGAAAAGACATCACATCATGACGATTCAATACAACTGACACACCTCAGAAGTACTGCTTCACTCTCAGAGGCGTGAGATTGTTCTGGAAGGCGATGGAAATACCATCAGCATACCTGAGCAAAGAAGCCTTTCCTGGAGCGCCGAGCGTAGAGGAATCGTTTCCAGAGTAGTGCGACGAACTGCTGCCTCTTCAGACTCCAGCCCTTGACCTGGAACGAGCCTTTGCCAGCTGTTCCACTGAGCCAGTCGGTCTCTCGGGATTCTGGACACAGATGACACAATACACATGAGCAAACTCATCTCGTCTGTGTCCTGATTCTGTAGTATTGCTAATAATATTGCAATTTCCCTGGCACAAAGCAACTGATTTGCAGCATCACTCTAGTTTTCTTCAAAAAGAAACTGCACTTTGTCTACATTCAAATCTAGGACAATAATACTGTCGCTGTCATTGCACTGCATGCTGGGGAGTGCAGTTCTAACTGGGTCACCTTCGGAGTCATTGAAATCAAAGTCGTCCTCGGTGAAGGGCTTCAGGCAGCTCTGGTGGTCTCCAAATGCATGATGGCGACGAGTCCTGGTCGGCACGACTCCATCTGCAGCCACACCAGTGTCAACATGTTACGTTTGAGGTTTAACCCCCTCTATAATCCAGAAACCTAACAGCAAGCACTGATGCTGCCAAAATACGTTTCAAACAAGTATAATCATGTTTATTTAATAAAAGTGTTTAGCTGCTATGAATCTTTGAAAGACATCATGAATCTCACCTGAGAGCTCAACAGCATCTACTCCACTGTCCTCAGCCACTTTCAAGAAAATCTACAGAGTTGAGGAAGATACAATTTAAACATTGGTTAAAGAATCTGATTTTTGTCCGTTTCATTCTACTTTCGACAGTGTTGACTATGAAAGGCACACTTAAACCAGCTGCTCCTTACCTCCTCCAGAGAGGTATCAGATATTCCATAGCTGGATATTCCCAGGTCGGTAAGTCTGTCATCCAGCTCGTGGAAGAGCTCTACAAAGGCTCCGTCTTTAGCTGACTGATAGGGCAAGATATAGGTGATTTCATGGCCAACGTCCTCAACCAGGCGAGCCTCGTGGACATGCTTGAATATTACGTTGGAGATGAGGGACACATCTGTAGTGAAGAAAGCATGAGAGGTTGGTGAGAGGGAATGATAACACATTAACATCTTATATGCCTTTCGAAGATAATTTTACAGGAATAACCGCTTTTAAAAGGTTTCAATTCTCACCAATAGTGGTGGTTTCGCTCTCTGGTTCGCTGCCCAGACCAGCATCTGAACTGCTCTCTGATACAGTGTCCTGCTGAGCCAAAGACAAAGAGGGTAAACGGTTACCTTTTAAACTTAAAAACCCTGTTAAGGAGAAACTTCTCTTGTATCTTTTAAATACCTGCATCCTCTGCAACATCTCTCTTACCTTCTCTGGCTTCTTGTTGTAGGACACGGTGCTGGCAGAATTCCTGCAGGACTGAAGTGTCAAGTCGTAGTCCCTCTTGACCAGAGTCAGATAGTAGCCCGTGCCCAGTTGGGTCTTCAGGAAGAGCGAGGATCCCACGCAGCACAGCTTGCCGTGAGAAATGATTGCAATGCGGTCACCCAGGATGTCGGCCTCGTCCATGTGATGAGTGGACAGGATGATGGTGCGGCCTGGTGAGGAACAGAGGGACTCATTCAGTTTACAAACTACAGAATTTGCAACTGTTACCGACTGCATAACTGTTAGTGGTAGTTACCTTGTCTGTATTTAAGCAGCAGGTCCCAGATGCCTCTGCGTGCGTAGGGATCGACTCCGGCGGTAGGTTCATCCAGGATCACAACCTTTGAGCCCCCGACAAAAGCCAGAGCCACTGACAGTTTCCTCTGCATCCCACCTACAAAGACAATGGGGAGATAAGACAGTTTAAAGATTCACTATCGACATGAAAATCTCTCCAAATAATATGACTTGTGAAACAATTAAAAGGTAAAAAAGTTTAAAAAAAAACAGTTGAACTGACCGGAGAGCGTGCTGGTGCGGGAATCTCGTTTGTGAGGCAGTCCGACATCGTTCACAATTTGTTCCATCTCGGCCTTCACCTTCTCCTCTGGCAGCCCCTTCAGACGGGCGTAGAACCAGATGTGTTCCTCCACCGTCAGCCTGGATTACAGCAAAGCAACAAATCAAACAGTTACCGAATGCACAAGAATGCTACAAGCGTGGAAATAATTCAGTCTTTGTTGCTGCTCTACACGTACATGCTGAAAAGTACGTTGTGCTGGGGGCAGACGCCCAGATTCTGACGGATGGTGCTGAGTTCACTCCGGATGTCCTTTCCGTGGATGTAGGCTGTGCCAGATGTGGGTGGGAACAACCCTGTCAGGATTGACCTATAATACAGCAGGGAGGCATACAATAATCGCCATCAATTGCTGTCTCAACTGAGCAGATTTAAAAGTATTTCAACTAGTTTCTTGATGAACTGCAGAGCATATGTGCATGAACTTACATGGTTGTGGTCTTGCCAGCTCCATTATGGCCGAGAAAAGAGGTTATCTGTCCTTTATAGAACCTCAGGGACAGTCCGTCTATAGCCAGCTTTTTTCCATGGCTGTAGACCTTCACCAGATTCTCGATGTAAACACCTGGCTCAATGTGGCTGGGCTCCTCCTCGATACACACAGCTGTGGATAAAAAAAAAACACAAAGATGGCATTTAATTAAGGACATAATCTGAGATTTGATAGGATACAACAAAAGGATAATCTATCTGCGTTGTATATCGCTGATGGTTTAATACCTAAACATTCCTCACTAAACAGAAAAACTAATAAATAGTAATGATGGCGATTTGTACCTTCAGCATTGCCCTTCTTCGACAGCGGGGTGGAGATGTTGGTGTTCTCTTTCTCTCCACACCAGTACGTCTTAGTGAAGGGGAAGTACCAAGGCCTGGGGATCCCATACTGACCTGAAATAAAGGAACATTTTTCAGTACTGTCCATATAAAAAAAAAAACTTCAACTTTATCATCGATTAGGCATTTTACGGAAAAAATACCACAGTTGTAAATCGCAACCACGACTCACCAGGGAACACAGATTCGATATACCAGGTCATTATTCCGTAGAGCACCGCGTCAAACAGCATGAGGGAGATAGAGGTAGTCAGGTTGTAGCTGTCCTCTTCCAAAGGGCTGGCCAGAAGGTTGGACCACTGGATGCCCACCCCTTGCTCCTCAAACAGGGCAAAGTACTCACAGCCGAAACCAAACGCCACAGGAGACAAGAGACTCTGTGAGAAGGACAACGAAGCCGGAGATTAGCGGACACAGAAAAACAACTGGATACAACGCTCAACACGTGCTGGATGTATTCAAATGTGCTTAGTTGATTGTCTCCCACACACCACTATGACTTTTGCTCCAAAGCCAATGTAGTCTTGCCAGGCCACACACAGCACGTAGGGCAGGTAGAGCGTGAAGTATATGATGCCACCGCAGGCAGCTGCCAAGTTGGCCCGAGAGAACAGAGTGCTGATGAGGAAGCACTGCATGATGGTTACAATGCCGAAGGATCCCAGGAAAAGGAACACGACGCCTGGGTCGCTGTAAGGCAGCAGGTTTCCCATCTGAAAATGGTGGCAGGGGGGCAATTCATGAAATTGTTTCCAGGTTACAAGTGCATAATATCACTTAGTTTGCACAATATGCTGACATTCCTGCATGATGACAAAGTGTGCGATCACACATGTGTATGGACGTGTCCGTGGCAACACCAACCTTCAATAACAGCACCAGCAAGCTGGCGCTGATCAGGAGCGGGATCAAGCTGCTGATGAACCAGCTGAGCCACAAAGTGCCGTTGTTCAGCCCCATGATCCTCATGGTCTCTTTGAGCCGAGCCTCCTTCTCGTACACTACGCCCTTGATGATGATGGCTACTGAGTACATCCACGCCAGGGTCATGAAGAGAGGCATGGACCGGCTCATCACCCGCAGGAACCTGAAGAAAGAAAGGTGAACATTGGTTATGCATGTTCTAAACTGACTTGATAGTGAACGTTGGAAGTATACTCTTGCGTTGCACATCGGCCACTTACATGTCATCAACATAGCAGGGGTAGGGCATCTGCTGGATGTAGACGCCCGTTTTCTGCTTGGTGCCAGTGATGGCTCTGATGATTCCATGCTCGATGACGTCCTGCAGGTAAGAAAATCCGCCCCAGACATATCGCAGGTCCTCGAAGGGGTCTGCCCTGGGACCGGGGTCCCAATAGCTGTGAAGCAAAAATGAAAAACCAGTGAGTCCATGGCAAAAAAATAAGATGTGCCAAAGGTGTGCCATTCAATAATAGTTGGGGCGGTAGGTTCTTACCCGTCTTTAATCTTGTTTGTCCTCTCCACGTTATCAATGTCCATCCGGATCTTATAGTTGACGTTGGGAGGCAGGTCAGTGCTGTCGCCATGGGCGATGTCAGGAAACACGATTCCAGCCCAGAACTTCTGGTTGTTCAGGAGACCCATGGACTTGTTGACCAGTCTCTCCTCATTAGCAACAGGCTCCAGCTTGTCCAGGTTCACACACTGAGCAGGAAGAGAAATGGGTTACGGCACGTTTCACTCTCAAAGACTGACTAGACTGCTACTGCTACTGCAGTTGTATGAGGTGTTGTTGGTTCTAAATGGTGCATGAAGGTCAAGAACGATGGAAAAAGAAGACATGCATGTAATGACTTACACCTCTTTGCCTCATACTGTGTGAGAAGCCAATGAGTTCAGAAAGCCTAATGAAGACTACAGCATGAGTGCTCCTTACCCTGCAGGTATCACAGACCTGTAAGGTCTTGAGATCATTAGTGTTTGGAATGTCAGTTTGAGACGTTGCATGGTCTCCATGAGGTGTGAGAGTGGGTCTTTGGGTTGTTTGCAGTGTTGTTAAACTGAAAATATACTTGAGCTAATTGACCTCCAGTTGTGGTTTAAAATTCTCTCTTTTTGATTAATTCAAATTTTTCTCATTATCATTCGTCACGGTTGGAAGATCAGTTTATCGTTAATTGTCTGTGTCTTTGGATGGAAAAACATCATCACTCATCAAGCAAATCTGATCATCATTAAATATTAGAGGAGCACCAGAAGGCTATTAGTCCACGTTTACCACTGAAACTTGATGTTTATTTTACAGGACTCTAAATGAAGAGACTCCCTTACATGGACATGCATGCCAGCGATTTACTCTGGAACAAACATTGATTAACCATTGGCAGATGTTAGGGCTGTTGATCGCTTAAGGCTCTGGCACACTGACCAAAAACGCACAGAAGGGGAGCAGCGAGAAACTCAGCTTGACAACGATTTGAATTGGTGAGGGAAGGAAGGGAAAACAATATTTGATTTCAAGGCATTTAATAGTTGTGCTGGGTTCTAAATACAGTTCTAAATGAATTTAAAAAAAACAGTGAAACGATGGAAGATTTTGTGATGCGATAACCTATTAGGGCTAACTAACCTCCATGAAGCGAGAGATGGTCTGGATGGCCTGGTCACTTTCATTGAAGACCTCTCTCCAGGTATAAGCAGATCCTGCAGGTCTTTGGTCCTCTGAGACTTTCATCAGGAAGGCCGACACGTCGGACACACGCCACTCAGTCCCACTGAGCTGGGCATTAAAGAACGCGGCACTGGCGTTATTCTGGAGCATCGTCTGCAGGAAGAGGAAGGTTTGTATTGTTTATTTTAGAGATTAAATGTGCAGTTATTTAATACGATAAAGAAAACCTAAAATATTAAAGAGGGTGCAGATAAACATTCCTCAAGGCTTCTCTCGAATTAATTCTATATATTATTAACAACCATTTTCCTGTTTCCCTGACAGAGAAAAACATTTCATGACAGACACAGCCATCTAATCAAATAAGTATAAAATTGAATACTAATCAAGGTTTAGCTCTGTTATTCTCCAAACAGCAGAACTCAGCTTTAATTAAATTAAATGTGTGAAATAAATTCAAACTAATGGTGCGGTCATGTTTTCAAAATGCCTCGTATTCTTGTTTAGAGATCTGGGCTCTTTTTAGTTAATGGTCTCAGCAAAAATCGTATACGTGACGGTATCATATTTCGCCACTAGGTGGAAGTAGTACTTTGGTAATTTACGCAATAAACAAACGTTTCGAGGCATGAGGAGACATGTTGTGAACTATGTGCCCTCTGAAACAGATGGATCATTTTAAATGGATCATTTTGCGAGAGTGACTGCAATGTTATACTCTTGCATCTATTTTAAGATCAAGTAGTTTTGTGTCCAAGAAACAGTTAGTGTACATGTCCCTGCGTGATGTGATCAGAGTAACGGCAAATTGTTTAAACAAGGACAAAGCTTGTTTCTCACTGCTGACAGAACCAAATTCTAATATCATGCTGAAAATCTTTCGAAGCTTTGTTTTATTTAATCAAGTTTTATGGTTGACCCAAACTTGTTGGCCCTTTCGGGTGAATTGTTGGTCTGCACATTAGTCTCTTGTTAGGCTCACTCTTACATTTACCCAAAAAGAGTTTTCTTTCTCCACATTTACAAGTACTTTTATCAACCTGTGAAGAACCCAGATGAGGATATTATCTGACATAAAGGTTCAGACTTTTGTTAATACAGTCAGAACTTGGCCCCACTACAGCAGGCTGGTTTGTGCACTTTACAGATGCTTCAGACACATAATTATATTTAGATCACGGAGAAGCACAGATTAGTATCTTAAACGCCCTCATGTAAACAGTAAGAAGACCAAGAACACAGAGGTGATGTTTATGTGTGTGTGTGTGTGTGTGTGTTGGCAGCATCCCACTCACCCTGACCATGTCCATTTCCTCGCCATTCTCCATGAAGTTCCAGAATTTGGGCCTCATCTCCTCCCACATCCCTCCGAGGTCCCTCAACACACCGAACTCCTGGAAGGTCTTATTAACCTGCAACGCACACCAACACGCTCAGCCTCATTCAATGGGGGTTCATTCAGGATTCTGATGGGGGTTCACAGAGAGGAGACTGTACCTCATGGATGATTCTCTGTGTGGCGGGAGTGTCTGGAGTGTACAGGATCTTCCCCATGAGCAGAGGCTTCAGAGCTCTCCAGATCATCCTGGAAATGGGGCTGGACTCCAGGCTCCGCATCATGTTGTTACAGTAGGGAGCTGGAAAATAAACACACACACATTTTGGGTTTTAAACATCGTCTGTCTTCTACAGTAAATCAACAAGGACTTCTGATGAAAATACAAAATGGGGTCGCTTCTGGTAGTTTGGACACTTACTGGAAGAATTGTCGTAAGCGGCGAGGGGATCACTGTCGCTGCTGTTGCCATGGTTTCCGAAAAGGGCCTTGTAGTTATTGTCCTCATACCAGTTGAGAGACTTGATTTTGAGGCCGCCTCCCTCGGGGTGTCCGCAGACGATACGTGACACAGCCTGGTACATCTGGTTTGGAGAGCCAGTGGCGTTTGCAGTCAGATACAGGATCTCCTTACGCATGTCTTTCCAGCTTTTCATACTGGCCAGCTGGAGGGAGAGACACAAACAGGAACGTTAGCATGATGAAGGCTGCAAGTTAGTCAGTCAACATATCCTTTCAAGTCCATACTTTGGGAAGTGTGTCTGTGTATTTGTATCAGACCCATAAAGCTAATTTTAGATGAAACATATTGCCTTTAATCATCAAACAATCTAATATCCAATTCAATAATACTCTCATTCTGCGACATGCGGCTGCAAGTGTCTTTCACTACCGTGCTTTAACGTACATGTCGACCATGGATCATTAAGAGTTGTACTTAATAACAAAGGAGAATTTAGCAGATAATGATTTCGGTCTGGGAATTATATCTCCGTGGTCTGTGTATTCAGTCCTGGATGACATCGGCCTCCAGCAACAGAACAAAGTCTTTCTGTACTGTCCATGAGGCCGCTGAATGTACTGCCAGTCATATCTGCTCCATGTTGTCACCACATCTGTGTTCAAACTTGCTGTGCACATGCTTTTTCCTTCTGGGTGTCTCATGTACTGTAACTCACAATGTGAGAAGTGTAAATAATATGGCTATCACCTGTCACAACAGATGCAGCTTATATAAACCATGTGTGTGGTGTGTGTGTGTGTTACCATCTGCACACTGTGAGTGGTATTCGTAGTGGTCAAGTGGAGACACTTAGCCTACTGTCCGATTAAGATAAATTTAACTGCTGTCACAAGTCCTATCTGTCTCCCGTGTCTGTGCATGTGCATTTCTTTCTAAAAGGAGACGTTATGACGCCCCTTCTCATATTAAAAAGTGACAGATCATGGACAATCCATGAAATTTCTTAAAGCATACAAGTATTGTCCTCTATTCATTTGTGTCACTAGGTTTTGCGTCTCCACTCTGCAGCTGTTTCTTTCTCGCTAAACCCTCACGGCTTGAGGGCGGTGCAGTACTCTTGCCTTGTTATCACAAAATACTTGTACAGCTCCTCCTCAGCTACTATTCATGCTATTCATTTTCTGTGGTCATGTTGACAACAACCACAAAATGTATTCCCGTTGTCTCAGGAGAAACTGTCCTTGATAGACTATCAACATCAGCTAGTCACCATTACGTCAGGCTGAAGGGAACAAGCAGTTCAACCGGGGTTACTACAGGTCAAGAGACAAGTTGCCACAAGTTCCCCGACGATGACTCCAAACTGGAATTGCAAAATTATATCACCAACTCGTGATTTGGGAAGGGATGAAAGGAGTGGTTTTGTGTTTTTTTCCGTGCAAGTGAAACAAAGAAAGGGCGAAAGAAGAGGGGAGCTTTTGTTGCCCAGGCGTGAACTGCAGAAGGTTACTTGGGCTTACGACCAGCTCAAGCTCTGTGGGTGAAGAACGGAGAGAATATCACACCTATTCCTGAGGTGAATATGGGAGGAGGTGAGCGATAGACGACAGAAACTGAGAGACAAAGAAAGAAAGGGAGATCAAAGGAGCTTGCAGCAGAGCAGGAGGTGGAAATGAATGCAGAAGGCGCGAGAACAAAGAGAGGTTACTATCGGTCGTTCTCCTAATAGGCAAACCTCCGCAAGCTCCATAAGTCGAGCGCTATTATACTGACAAGTGTTACTGTGTACACACGCACTCCACAAACACGCATGCATGCACAAACACATTAACGGGCGGACACGTTTCAAGACAAATAACACAGTATTCTCTGTTGACTGTGTCGAGAAAGCTGTCCAGACTGCAGCATGTAATTCTTATTCTGACCGTCAACAAATTCAACATTGTTTTTCCGACAAAGTGAAAGTGACACTAGGAGAACTGTTGCGTCTCCCATCACGCGCACCCCCCCCCCCCCACACACACACAGAGATTGTTCTGTATGCAGTTGCTCTGCAGCCACATCAAACCACCTCCTTCCTGCTCTTTCACATGCAAACTGGGTGCCATAATGTGTGTCTGTGTTGAACTGCATATATCAGTCTATCTGTAGATGCTTTTCTTGTGAGGCTGTCTGTGTTTGTTAATGCATGACTAGGTCGTGGGGTGTGCATACGCACTTGTTACAAATGTTCTTGCAAGTATGAGTCTTCACATTTTCATCGCCAGAGGCTACAATAGCTGTAAAACACAGAAATGACTGATATAAACCTCA
Source organism: Clinocottus analis (assembly GCF_023055335.1). Taxonomy (NCBI): domain Eukaryota; kingdom Metazoa; phylum Chordata; class Actinopteri; order Perciformes; family Cottidae; genus Clinocottus; species Clinocottus analis. Next base: position 2,380,701 of record NW_027176009.1, on the reverse strand, counting down.
GCCACCATTTTGTTTTACCTGTTATGGTGTCACACACCCACACACATTAATGTACAAACAATACGTTTTTGGAGTCGTTTTTTATTTTGTGCCCGCTAAGAATGTGTGTTGGTTCTTTGCAAGTTAACTTGGGTGAGACATACACCCGCACACACACACACACACACACAGACAGAGGATTGTCCCAGAGTAACCTGGTAGCAGCGTCTGTATGAGGTTACTAAAGTTCAAGTGTACATTCCAGCAGACTCCTATTTAGACCAGAGCAGCTCAGGAGGCCAATTAGATACAAAAATAACATGAAGTGATACATTTGAACTAAATCTTAACCAGGTTTTGACCTGAATATTCTGAGGATATTCTCGGATTAGTGGGTCTCGGGTCCATTCCTGCTCTATCGAACAATGGTTACCCACTCAAAGCAGGTAAACAGCAATACACTGATCAATGTACCGCAGTATAAAGCTTTAAATATCTTTGTATTCTAACCATATTTTAGAGTCAGCTGAAATTCGAGATGTTGATTAAACTTCCATCCAGAGATGAAGTGGTAGATGTGATGACAGCGATCGGGTTACAGGACAGAGAGGTTACTAGAGTTTATTCACACACTCTCCACCGCTCCGCTAAGCAACCTCTTAAGCTACTTAGAACACAAAGAAGATAAATGTTGCTAATGTTTCCAAGAAGCATGTTGATTAAATCAGTTAGCATGGATTTGTTAGGCGCGTCTCATGAAGAAATAAATAACCTGTGAATGGATGTAATTGTTTGGGAATGAGTGGGAGTAAAGATTATGAGGAGTTCAGATCTCCGCACTTCCAGCTTTTTGAGCTAAACAAAATAATCTAATTATAAACAGAGAAAAGGTTTCAGGAGAATAACACAATTAATTAGGATTTAGCAAGAATACATGTAGGACTATGGCTGGCTGTTGAGCTATAATGATGGGGCCAACTTGTTCTTGATGCTTATAATGTAGAATCATGCTGGTTCATTCTGAGCTGTGGAAATGCATAAACGAAACGCTTTGTGACTGACTGACATTGAGCTTTTCCTTGAGTAGTAAAAAGACAGTTTGAAAATACATCACTGTAATTCTTTTTGCCTTCCAACAGCGATACGCCCAGGACTGAACCGCAGGCTGCAGGTGATAACTCGTTAGGAAGTAAAATGAGTACATTTCTCCATTCTTCCACTTTTCTCTTTTATGAATTCCTGGTTGCTAATCATTGCCCTCCCACGCGGTGTGTCAAGAACAGAAAAATTAACTTCATATGATGAAGGAAGGATGAAAAGGAACGGCGACGGCTGCGATATTTGTAGTTGAGGACCAAAAAAAGACGAACCCACTGATGTTCTTACAGCTGCTTAGACAGGAAGCGCTATTGTGTGTGTGTGTGTGTTTTGCCAACTCAGCACAGCATTAGCCTGAGAGAAAGGGGTTTATGTTTCATGTGTGTGTTTGCATCAGCAGCCCCCCTCTCCTCTCTTTCTCCATTCCAGCAGCGCCGACTCGGCTACCTCGGCTTAGGTCTGGCATGTGAGCGTGTGTGAGCATGTGATCCTTCACTGTGTGCGTATACGAGACAACGCAGACAGTGCACCTGGTTGTTGGCTGAGGAAGGCTCTCAACGGTGCAATTTCACACAGCTCGTCCTTATTTGAGCTCCAGAAAGATTTATGATTTCCATCTTCATGCAGAAAGGTTATCGGAGGTGAAATCTGGCCTCAAACTTGAACCGGTGACTCGCGGCCGTGTTCGATCTAAATGTTCACACTTCATCATTTTATTCTCTTAAATCTTTGTGTGAAATCGTCACAACTGGCATATGAATTAAGACCAAAAACAGGTTTAATGCAATCACAGGGACCTTTGACCACCAATCTTATCAATTCATCCTTGAGGACGTTCGGGTATCTCAGGATACGCCTCGAGGGAATTAAAAAATAAAATCCCTCAAGGCGTACCCTGAGATATTATGTTCAAAAAAATGGGAAGAACGAAGAAACCGAAAACATAATGCCTGCAGTCAAGAAAAGGCATGAAAAGGGAGAATGTGATCCAGAGAAAACGCAAGCCCCCGGTGGTAGAACAAAGCCTCCATAAACATGGATGAATGTTGAAAGTACAACAAGAGCAATGTGTAACCAGAGTCAAATTCCATGTATGTGTTCACACACATGGCCAATAACGCTGACTCTGAAATGTAAGACTCCTGTCGACACTTAAGGGCCGGCTGACCTTCAGGAGGGATCCCCCCTGACTTTACTTTGATATTCACATAAGGATTACCTTCTTTGCCCTTTGGCCCTGTTAAACTCATGCAGCACTTCTTTCTCTGTATTACTTTCCAGGATTCCGTGTGTGTTGACGTATATGTTTTCATATTGCCGATATGGACCTGACCTAACTGCCCCAACTTGTACTGTTACATGTGACCATTCTGTAAATACATTACTTCACCGAAAGCTCCTTCTTGGTTAGAATTGATTTGAAACATTACTACAGGAGGCTGAACTTCGGAAGTAAATATTTCAGTCGCCCTCTTTGTAAATGTTATGAAGTGTGTAAGATGTGTTGTGTGTGTGTGAGTTTCCGTGTGTATTTACCTCCACCGCCAATGCTCCCAGGCTCTCCAGAAGATTGTCGGTTGCAGCTGAGACTTCCTGAACGACTTTGGGGTCCGACCTCACATCCTTCTGTAAGACAGAAAAGAGCATCTTTACTATGCAGCTGGGGTTTACACTGTATTGTTAGTTCCTGTGCACAATCAATACATCCTGAAAAAACACATACAACGAAACATAAAATAGAATGAAATGTTTATTATCCATAAATTGCTTGCAATTTAGACTATTTCAAATGATCTTTTTGAAGTTCGGATTTCCTAATTATCCTTCATTACTGTAACATCTATACTATCTTCCATGTGTTATCCATTTATACACTTCATAATTAAAGATGGTGAGATGAGGAGGTAAAGAAGAAATGGGAGAGGAAGAAAGGAAAACAACACTCAGGGTCAAAGGTGAACGGAGACGCATTCCGAAAAAGGAACAACAGGTCACCGTAGCTTTAACCACCTCCTATGTTCCCGTCTGTCACACTGTTTGTGTGTGTGTGCGTGTGTGTGTGTTTGTGTTCTCGTCCATCACACTAAGCTGTCAGTTGCTGGAACGCCTGACACCTAATTAAGATGGATCAGCCATCGAGAAAAAGTAGCTTTTCCATGCGTTCTCTCTTTTTCTCACTTAGACTTGTTTTCTCTCAATTTAACGATTTTTATCCGGACACACACGCACCAGTTCTCTCCCCCACTCGTTTGCACAATTTGATTACGTTGGACAGAAATGTTCATTCTCACATCAACATTTGGAAACTAAGTTCCTGTAATAAAGAGGAAGAGTGTGCTTTTGGGGTGAATCAAGTCTGCAGTGAGCCAGGAAATGATCTCATTATCATATGAGGTGAGTTATCTTTTCTAATCTCTTCAACAGCACAGAAAACACAGCAGGGCTCCCAGTTATTGATAATTGGTGACTTGATAATGACACTCATCCTTTTGCCTTTTTTCCCCCCTTTGTCCCTGTAAAGATAAGCAAGCCTATTAACAGCAGACCACAGAGGGTTTTTTTCCACCTCCTGTCACTTCACCATGGTGACTCACATTTGGGTCACGGGTTTTATGGGAAGAGGGCAGGCTGTTCTGTAAGATACAGACAGAGGAGAGGTGACGCTGGACAGGGAGGAGGCGGAGGGAAAAGGAGTAAAGAAAACAAAAGGAATCCAGAATGCACAAACTTTCATAGTGAGCAGAAAAGATGGGGGATCAGGGATTTACATACAATGGGTAAATCTCGCTTTTGCCCTATGCAAACAGTGAATCGCCTTGTTGCACAATATTAGTGCCACAGTCAGCGGCTCTCACAGTAAAAGGACCTTAAAAATGACCAGAAAAAATGTCTGAGACTTGTTCATGATGTACCAGTACATCAGAAAACACTCAAGTTTTTTAAATGGAAAACCAAATGTTTCTGCTGTTAAATATGAAGAGACAATCTGTCGTTCCCAAACAGTTGAGCCACATCCTCTGATCCGCGTTTTGAAGACGGTGAGCAAAACGGGATCATAACCGATGCGATGCACAGTCCAAACCATGACAACAAGATCATTGTTGTGAAGAACTTTTCCTTTAGTTGCTGGGCTTTGTTTGTTATGTTAAAACTCTTGTTGAATGTGTTCGACGCAACAGATAAACTCACCCGAATGGGTTTGAAAAAGTCCAAGTTGGAGAGGAAGTGGCTCTGGGCCTTGTCTAGCCAATCGCTGGAGGACTTGCAAATGATTTCTTGAGTCAGACGGGACACGTTGCGGTCGGCGATGTGGACAAACTCCTCCAGCGGCGTGGTGTTACAGAGGTCTCGGAGATGGAAACCGAAGCCTTTAGTCAGCACCTGGACAGAGAAAAAAGAGCCTCGTGGGTCAGAAAGAGTAGAGATCATAACATGACATGTGCACGAGATACTTTGAAGGAAATATCCTTAAAACACAATACAAAATGTTTTTAAAAACTCTTAAACAAAGCATATGCACAGCAGAAGAAGTTTACTTATTCAGTCAGAAAAGGTTTTAGGAAGATGTCGCTGAGCAACCATGAGGGAAAGAAATGTTATGAATGTCAATTCTCTGGCTTGCCAATGATTTTTTTGACTCATCCAAATAAAACTTCAAATTATTTAACACAGTATTCGAAAGAGGAAAAACAGCTGCGCACATGCAGGCGGAGTAACACAATGTCCTTTTTCTGGGACATCAGAGCATTCAAGGGCCGGACAGAGGCTGCGGCTTCTCTAACAGAGTCAAGATTTAAGAGTGTTTGTGTTTGTGTGTGTGTGTGTGTGTGTGTGTGTGTGTGTGAAAATGATAGAACTGGGCAACAGGAGAGCTCACTGACTTATCATCTAGATGTCCTTGACCAGTCTGTGTTATTCCATCCTCTCAATCGTACCCCACACATGCGCACGCGCACATACACACACATTTTTTTCATTCAAGTTTGAAGGAGTGGAAATCCTACTAATCGCTTCATAGAGAACTAAAAACATGTATATTTCCAAAGAGATTATTATGATGTTTATTATTATTCCGTGTTGGCTCTCATGCATCTTAAATGACAACAGGGGCACAGCGATAATAAGCTTTCATTCACTTTTACTCCCCTTTTTTAAAACAATGATCCTAATGACCGTCAGAGACTAATGGAGAACCTTCTTTGATAAATAGATGTCTGGCAGAAAGGGATGTGGAGAGGAGAATCTGATGGCGTAACGCATGGAGAAATGAGGGGGAGGGTAAGAGGCGAGAAGAGCAGCCATGTGACACCAGCCCTCCAATTGTAAAGCAGTGATGGTGTGGTGGAGCTGGTTCCGAGTTGTTGTTGAGGGGGTCCTACAGTCGGTAGCAGAGTCCGTCTATGTATGTGGGTGATATTGGGTGAACTTGATTTTAATGGGAGGAGTGTGCACGTGCGTGTGTAAACATGTCCATGTTGCTATGATCAAGAGTCAAGGAGATGAAAATTACTCAGAAAAAGAGAACTACGGAAACTAGAAAAAGACAAATTAATTAGAAGAGATAAGAATAATTATTCATCTTATAGACGTCAAAGGAAAATAGTAAAATGATATCTCAAAAAGAATGCGATTTTTTGTTGGAGTACAAAAATAGGAGGAAGAGAGGGGCTTTTGGTACCCGACAGCCTCTTCACCCAACTCCCACAGTGATTGCTGGGTATTAAGGGCTTAGCTGTGCCACGGTATTGGGCCACAGTCCTGTGGCCCAATAGATGCTGTCAAGCCAAGGTCATTTGATTTCTGCATGTGCACTGCAGCCGGGGGAGTATGATTCTCTCGTGTGAAAAGGACAGAACCCAAAAAGGCTGCACACAACTCAACAGTTTTGTTGTCATTCAACATTCTCCCATGTGGTTTAATCACTGAATTTACAACAAGTCACGATCTTTTGGGTGTTTGAAAATCTCAAACCAATATCGTCATCAATTGAAGGGTAAACGTTGAAGGACGTGAGAGGAGGGTTCATTATTAAAAGGGGTTAAAACATTTTAAACAGTAATGCTCTACCTTCTCCAGATTGACGTCAGCTTCCACTATCTGTTTCAGCGCGTGACGGGGAAGAGAGGCGTTGTGGTGCAGGAAGTGGGAAAGCGTCTCATCGTCTTGCAAAAAGTCCTTCAGCTTGAAACCTAGAAAAATACACAAATAGATTGATGCAGTGAGTCAACCAGCCAACTATGAGACACAAAACTCGGATAAAAATGTCTCACGGCGGTGTTCCCAGCTTGATATACAATGACATTCTATGTATCTTCCACTGTTAAGTTGGGACATTCAATAAAATTACTCAATATTCAGATTCAACTTCTCAAATTTACAAATCTTCCCTGGCCAAAGTATACCTCTCACTATTCCCTAATATTCCAGAACCAGTGCTTAATGATAAAACGCTCAATGATAACCACAATATGAAGTACTTTGTCCATACAGCACAGAACTGCAGTGTCCTCGGAGCTCAGATTTTTTTTTGTACTTTTACTGCATTCCAAGAAAGTCAACCCATTTCTGAAACTGGCCTGATTCAGCTGTGTGGCACTCAGGCACACTCACACACCTCTTCCTTGCACGCCAGGGTTACTACAGGGCGTTCAACTTTGGCCCAGATACTGCGTCTCAGTCTTCCCGGCTCTCTAACTCTCTTCCTTCGTGAATGTTCACCTTTCACCCACTTATCTCTACCCAGAGCTACTTCTGACCCATTTCCTCCCCAGACGCCCAATGGTGGTGCCAGAACATGCCCTAAACTACGGGTGACAGGAGAGGAATCAAGCTGAGACAGCAGGAATAATCTTATTGTTGGCTCAACAGCTCGGTCCTTATCATGACTGCACAATTTTATGTGAGCGTGGCTCGATGCATCAAACTTGAAAAGTGATTATTTCTCACCCTAAAAAGGATTTACACATTCTTTTACTGCACTGGGTTATCATGAGGCAAAGTTATTACAAAGAATGAAGGAATACTGCGCTGGTCTTATCAAGTCTGGTCACAAATTAGAAATGCTGAGTCGAACTTTGATGGCTTGGTTCCAAATATCTTCCTTCATCCTCCTCCCTCCGGGTTTCACTTCCCCTCATCTCCAGTAAATCTTTTTTTTCTGCTTTATTTCTTTTCAAGCCATCATATGACCCAAACACGCGCACACAAACAGGAAACACTCTGCTTCCACTGAACTGAACTTCCCCCGGGAGGAAATGAAATAGAACAGTGTGTTTCTGTGTGTTCAGGGGTTTAAATATATGGGGGGAGGGAGGGGATCGCTCCCCCTTAGAGCCTCCATGGCTGTGCACCAGAGTGCGTGCTATTTCAGTTTGAGGTGTGAGTGTGTGTGATACACGTACATCCTTGCCATCCCTGCTCTCCATGGGCGTGTGTGCGAGTGTGTGTGTCGTCGTGCACCTGTGCCTGTGTGTGACCTAAACTCTCAGGAGTGAACAACCAGGGGAACGCTAATAGGTCTAATCAGTGTCCCAGTAGGAAGTCACAGCTCCCATGGTGCATTGCATCCAAAAAGGCCCTTGCGGACGGAACAGACTGGATGGAAAGTCGAGCAGTGCTTTGTGCAGTCGGCGAAGGTGCGCGTTTGTGTTCCATTTCCTTGTTTGTCTTATCTGTGTGCGTTTGTCTTTGTCAGCACGACCCTAAGTGGTTTAAATACCCTGAATTATCAAGAACAGAGAGCTTTTCTGACGTAGGACCACATAAGAAGTACCAAACCCTTGTTGTGTTTGTTGTTCCTATATCGGAGATCTGTATACAAGGGCGAGCCCCACATTGACGCTTGTCTGTGCTTGCTCCCGACAGTGCCTCAACCATTTCATATTTGACAACACACAGACTTAGCAACCAGGGACTTCACTTGTCAAACTGGTCCATAAACAGGCTGTGCTCTCTGTGGAACCGTATAATAACCCAAATCTACCTCAAGCACAAAGTAGCGTTACTGGATCCAAAGAAACTTTGAGTTCCTATCAAGATAGAAGTGACGGCTGCAACTCTGACAGCAGAGAACTCATCACACAAAAAGGAGTTTTGATGGAGACAGTTGGAGAAGCAATAACTGGTTGGCTCGTACCTGAGCATGTCTGACTCTTTGTGTGAATTAGAGCCTAAACGAGCACGTTTCTGGTCAGGTTAGAGAAATGAGGTCAATCTAAATGTCGAACTTGACATTTAGGGGCAGATGTTTATGGTGAAGGTGATGAGGAATGGATCAAAGGAATGTATTTATACAGTCAAGCAAAAAGGGTAGCACAGTCTCCATTTAAAAAAAGATTAGGCTGAGACACAATGAGCCTTTGAAATCAAAGGGAGTCCTTGAAAAAGGAGCCAGCAAGATCAAATATGAAGGTGTCGAAAGCTTAAAAAGGAAAGACGGTTCCCTATATTATGCAAATCCAGTTTCAACCTGCCTTAGGAGAAGGGATAAGATATCTGTATCTTTTTCCGATAAAAAGCTCAGCATTGACAAATCGGACTCAACCGATCTATTAAGCTCATGTTTCTGTTTGGTGTTAAGAACACTGTTCTCATGTCAAAAATGCTGCACGATCCTGTTCTTTAAAAGTTCAAATGTCTGCCACGTCACGCAGGAATGCATTAGACCTGGACTATAAAAAGTATGAACGATGTGATTTATCTAGTTGTCCTATGGGGGAAAAGCTCCTCCCTCTCCTTCACCCTTTACAGAGCCTCTTTCCTGTCGATGTAAATCTCATTCTCTGACCCCGCCATTTGCTGAATTATTAACCGAGACGCGAGGGGTGTCTGCTCTTTGGTCTATGCTGCTCTTCCTATAGTGTCCCTCTGCAGCATTGTCCTGCATGATTTTTGACTGTCCCTGCGCTACAGCGGTGTATTCTCTCACAGGGATTTCAGAGTGGAGTATGGCGGCTTGAGCATGATGCTGTGCATTTGGAAAATATTTGTGATGAAGTGCACAGATGTGCTGTTAAAATTATGAAAGAGTCACGAGGATACTTTACTGCGCTGTAATATCATCTAGGAGTACATCCCATGATACCACACAATCCAACTGAGAAACATGTGAAGAACTTTTTACAATTTAAAATAAGAACCTTTTTCCTTTCTTTTTGCTCTGATGGGTAATCCATCTCCTTTTTCAAGGCTGTGCTCTGCTTTGTGGGGCCGTTGCATAACATAGTGTAGCTCAGGGATAGCAAAGCAGACTGTAGCCCAAACAACAAGATCCTTGATGGTTCTGCTTTCTTGCATAATTTCTGATGGAACGCTCTGAATAAGTTCCTCTTTCCCTAGGGTCTGATGTGGAACCAGGCCAACACCCTTTATTCATCGAAACTAATTGATAATGCTGGATAGAATTTGTTTTCATACAATCAGTCCATGTTTTCCATTTATATTTTGTCGTGGTTGTCTTTGTACACAGTCAACTGAAAAACAGAGATTGCTCCCAGCATGCCTCCCACGTCAGTGTACTAGGTACCGACTGAATTGAAATGTAAAAAGAAAATCTCTTTTTCACTGAGCAAGGTTAATGTGTTTGTGTGACTTCTATTCAAGTGAAGTAAGGTAAGTGCTGTTTTAACACAGCCCCCTTTCTTACTTTCAGGTTGCTTTGACAGAGTCAGCACAGCGGATTCACCAACGACATGCTTTTCTTTTTTAGAAAGACGACCTTCCTCTGCGTCCTAAAAAGCCACGGTCGTGGTTATTAATACATGCCTCTTTCATTTTCAAAATCTTCTTCTTGTTATGATTACATGTTTAGATAAAACTGACAGCAGAGTGACCACTCCTCATTGACAGGAAGCAGCAACATTCGAGGCAGAGCCACTCCACGTTTCCTCCATGATCTGTGCTCGGATTGTGTAATGACAGTCTGGGTGGTGCAGAATGTTCTGCTTTTCCTGTCTCGTAGCACCAACACTGGTACGTAAAAGCGGAGTAGTGCAACACCGACTGGCCTCTGGGAGAGGCACCCATACAGCTGGCAGGCGGTGATAAGGGAGAAGGGACACGTTGCACTCTGAACACTCGAAGCTTACATCAGCCGCTCCACTGCAGAAATGACCGTGACAAAACGCTTCATCTAGTTTTAACATGCCGCTAAACTGTTTTTTGTCAATTTATCAATGTGCAGAGATTCAAGCTTTATTCACTTTGGACTAATTCAGTGGCATACCTCACTCTCTCTTTTAAATACTAAAAGGTTACGATGTTGTAAACGTGAAAATGTACAGTATATCTTGCCTTGGACTATTTCAATAAGTCAGACATGTGTAGACAGGGAAGAGGGACTCCGTGTCAGGTGGCTGAATGGTTTGTAGACTGAACAAACTACATTCTTCTTTCTTCCAGAAATGATTTTAAGATTCAAGATCTTGACAAAAGCTACTTATTGCTTCTTTCAGGAAACAAACAATATGTTTTCATGAATCTAATTATTTCCCCGAGCTGAAGCTCAGTGGCTTCAGCAGCAGTGTGTGAATAAACTGTAGGTGAGTCATTGACTGTGTAGGAGTGTTCCCTTCTGTTTGAATGAATGAATGGGGGATCAATGTGAATGGGCGGGTAACTGAGGATCAACAATTGTTCATTTACAAACTATGCAAAGAATAACAAAACAAATCTAAAAAAGGTATGTCCTCACCAGCAGTGTTCTTCTGCAGCTTCCTGAGGGCCCTCAGCAGCCCCTTGTAGCCCTCGTAGCTTTTATCATTCTGAGAGTAGCGCAGGATCTTCTTGGCATCATTGAACAGACGGGAGATTCTGGAGATGTTCGCGAAAGGCAAAAATCAGACACACTGTTTCACATCTATTGAGAACTTGAAGCTTGAGAAGATATTTTCCTAATTTTTCCAAAAGAATACATTTTGTGCCCGAGTCAGAATTATTATGTTGCAATATTGACACAAAGTGACACAATTGTCTTTCTTCTTCCCTTAGCACTTTGAATTAGTCAAAGTACATAAGCAGTAATCAGCAAACAGGCCATGTTACTCACATAGAATCATTGAAATTCCCCACCACCCCGGGACTCTCGCCAGGGGTAGGATTGCGGAAACAGGGGTTGTTGGCGTTGCAGATGATGCCTTGCACCCAGGGCAGGGTACCTGCCGAGGGCATGGCCTTGTTAGGGAAATGGCCTGGAGAAAAAAAAGGGACAGCATACAATTTTTATGGACTTAATAAAACAGAAACTTGTCTCAAGGGAATCTTCCGGACAGCATTTGTCTTCTGTGGAGGATACCGATAAACCATTACATGTGTAGGCCGTCGCTACAACTGCCTTTACTGCACTTGCATTATCTTTACAATTATTTGTACTCTTATCAGCTACCTTTATGGCTACTGCTACGATTAACTGAGTTTAAATAGCTACTATACTGAAGAGATAAGGGAAGATAGCGAGTCAGGAGTTGGAGTTTACTGGGCCAACTGGGTTCAAACTTACTTGTGATGGATTTCAATGATTTTGTTACAAATAGCGGAACTGGTTTGGGGGAGAACGATCCTCGTGCAAGCTTATAATGATTACATAACTTTACTGGATTTGTTCTTAACCAGGTGCACATTGGTCTGTGTGTGTGTCCAGGCATGAACCTGCACCAACGTTTTCAAAATCATATGTACAGACTGAAGACTGTCAAACTCATTGAATAAATTAACTACACATAGTGATAGCTGTGACATTTCAATAAATATCTCTTTGGAAAAACTGTTGCCAATAATTGTTTAGCTTCCCAAAATTAAAGACATTTTTTTGTTTGTGCTTCTGATTCAATCTTATTGAGTTAAAACGTGGTCAGAGTTCTGAAACCACCAATTTCAGGAGCTAAAGGTCTATTACTCATTCACACACTGCAAACAAATGTTGACACATCCAACAGAACCTTGTGTGACATAAGCATGGAAACTTTGGATAAAGAACATGTTGATCTTACCGAGAAGCAGAAAATAAAGGCTAAATATACAAAATGTCAGAACAGTTGAAGAACAAACTAATTCAACAACAAAAAAATCACAAAAAAGCAAAGAAGTTGAATTCTTGAGTTAGTTAAAATAATCTGTCAAGTAACTGCGTTCCTCTCTCATTGTCTGCTTACATTCATGTTGCTCGTAGGGTGGATAATGTATCCGGACCGAGATCAGGATGAAGAAGATGAACAAAGGCCAGATGATCTCAATCAGCAGCTGGATCTAAGGGAGGAAGGCAAAAAAGACAAAAATGTTAACAATGTAAATAAAAGAAGGCTTCACTGTCTTAAGAAACAAAAACTTGGGGGAAAAAAAACTGAATCGAATCAATAATCTAAATCAAATCAGTTAATCCCGCCAAAATAGTGAGAAGTTTTCATTTGTGCTTTGCAGTTGTTTTGAATTTGCGGGTTATCTCAGGTAATCTCTTTTGTAATGAAAAAAAAAGTATGTGAGTGTAGTTGGGGGTGTTAGCTGTGGTCCTTTGTAAACTGTAATCCCACCATGAGTCTGGTTGAAGTATATGGGTTAATAAGGGGAGACAGGGCGAGACAGAGCAAGAGGTCTGCAGGGTTTAGACGGCCATGTCCATCTGTTCCATATGGCCCCTCCACTTCAGCTGTTTGTCAGCCTGAACCAGCATGGCAGGCATGCTGCGCCGGATTAAAGAACCAAGACACTGTCTTAGAAAACTCACTGTTTCCCTTTGTTGGAAACAATTGGCTTCATGGCAAGCGGCCACAGCCGTCACTTTGAGGAAGAGTTTCTACTTGATGGTCGACTGGCTCAATTGTATGCAGATGAGCCTCCTCACACATAAAGAGCTTGTTATGCTACAGCCTGGAACTGAACTTTGATTTACATAACTTTGAGTGTGTAGGCTTCAACTAGCACAAGACCATTGACTGGACAATGCAACTGACATGTGTCATCCTTCACATCTTTGACTGGCTCAGTGTAATCTGTAATACGGTTCGGTCCATGTGACTCAGAGGAAAATTACATCACTTCCCATTGTTGTGGGCCGCATACCAATTGGAACATGCATATTTATTAGGAAAGACTTAGACATCTACTGGAGAAATTAGCTCTGATTTAAAGTCGATTCACTGAAAATGTGACTGAGACAAAGCATTCAGGGGGAATTAGACCACCGTGGTGCTTTTTTAAGACTTATTTATGCACTATTGATTCTGCCTGGGATAATAATGAATGTAATGCTTGGACATTTTAGTAAAATGTGACATTGTTCTTGTTGGATCTTAAATAAAATCAAATAAACAAAAAGAACAGCATGGATTAGTGAAAACTGTGTTTTAGGAAAAAATCATAAGGAAAGGAAAATATATGTGGTTCCTATGTATCATTATATAAACCAATAGATAATACGAATGATTAGCTAATTCGTTGTGTACTTGTACTGTGTACTCATCCAGTCCAATGAGTTAGTAACTTGAAGCACTCCTACTTACAGTTTGTCTCCGTCGATAAGTGAAGTTCTTCCAAAGCAGTAAACCCAGTTGAGTGGAGAAGGACATGTTGGCGTCTTCCCGACCTCACTGAGCACGCTCCAGCTCCTCACTGGGATCCCAAGAAGACAAAGAGAGAGAGAGAGGGTCAACCACTGCAAATGTAGACATTTACTCCAGGCAAAACTTGTGTTCACAAAGTCAACAACAAGGACGCAGATTACACACAGTCAGCGAACTAACACTATATAACTTTGTTATTTTAGAAAAAGACATGGTGCACCTAAAATTTTTTTAAAAAAAAGTACATTCATTCTACATTGAAGCACAAAGCTGATGTGAAAAACAGAACAGAAAGTCATTACATTAACAAAACATAACCACACGAATGCAAGTGTAGCACATATGTCTGTAACGTCCAGTGGATTGTGCCACCGTAAGGCAACAAGTCAAAAAGAGAACACTTCAATAAATACATGTCTAACAAAAACTTGAAGAAAAAAGAGAATATCGGAACACAACCTTGTGTCTTCTTCTTTTCTTATATTTTAAAAACCACTTCAGACTAAAAAACAATTAATTGCCATCAGAAACAAAGAATCACTGGCGACAGAAAAACAACCATTAAACGGATTCACCTATTAACCAGATCGCTTCTGAAAAGCAGACCAGCCAGAAATGCAGCAACACTCAGCAAATGAAGTCGCCTGATGACTGAGGAAGGCTGTTAGCGGCCGCAGATCCAGGTCCACATGATGTGGACTCATCAGTCCAAAAGGTCAAAGTACAGTTAAAGTAGAAGGATGAGTGGGTGGCGGGCAGTTTTCATAGATTGAAAGTTATAAGTAATCCTTTTCTCATCCCAATCTTCACCTTGTTTACATCAGTATCACATGAAATACTACAATTGATGTAATTTTGACAATAAAAACATATTTTCCCCCATTGTTCAAACACACTGAATAAACAGCATTAGTGGGTTTACTCAAAGTAATGTAATAAGAAGCTACACATTCAAACTGCTTTTTGGCTTGCTCGACAGCAGCCGTTTACTAAATAGCACATGATCTCTCCCAAACACTTATTCATGCCCATTTTTTTAATTCCATTTTCTGATTCAGAAGCCTTTAGATTTGTGATCAGGCTGGTTTTGACCTCAGAAAGAGGACCACAATATATTTGGTGTGTTTTTATGTTCAAAGAAGAACTTTCTTGTTCTCTGGTTGGCAAGTCAAACCCTGACGGCCTCCACAAATGGAGTTATCCAGCTAGAACAGACACATGGCCATCGAGAGCTAAAATCCGGTCAGCCACTTGAGACTGAGACCTGTAACTCCTAATTAAGGTCATCAAGCTTTACAGCCCGTTAGGAAAATATAGCTTTGGTCTCAAATGATTATGTCATCTAAAGATGAGAAATTGTGTCATGCTGAACATTTAAATTTCAGCTGTGAAATTGATTGCAGCTCACAACAATAATTAGCATATTCACAAAGAGATAAAAAGGACAATGGGAACAAACTAAGTCAATCTAATGTATTTCAAGTTTTAAGGTTAGCTTGGAGGAGCAGTTGGAAGTCTTTAGAACAAAAGATCGAGGCCATCCTGCATATTTCTTAAAATGCCCTTTATACAGAATAAAGCTGATCGGTTGACAGAGTGGAATGACAGCACAACCATGTCAAGGACGATGTTTAAACATGATGCCCCACACTGATCATTTGATTGTGGGTTAAAGTCCTGCCCCTAATCAAATCATGCATCCAGACCTCTGTGGTTTTTCACCTCATCTTCTCTAATGCAATCATAATGGCACCGTAGTCACATCCAACCACCTCCTCGGCAGACTTCACTCGCAGCGAGAAAATAATTTACAACATCACTGTCAGAATGTGTGCCTTCTAGCATTGTGTAACACGAAGACAATGCGGGGGTATCAAAACAAAATACAACACAAATGTCAACAACCTTTTAGTTTTTAACTTCACTGGATTGCACAAGTCCACCGTTACATGCAATTGGATGTTTTCAGTAAATCCACTGGAATGTATGACATGTCGTAATAAAAGACAACAAGACCTTTGGGATGACAAACAGCACAGTGACCGATGTCAGTATCTGCAGTACTAGGACATCTGTTTTCTCTATGAGTCACTTGATTTAACGGAAAAAGTCATTGCAAACAGTTCCATTGTTAAACGACGTAAAATACCTGCTGGAGACAGCCTCAAGGGTATTATTTAAAACAAACAGATACAAGACTCAAGCAGGTGATTTGACAAGAACACAATATGAAACTGACTATAAAACATGATTATACTGCTGTGAGCTTAAAGACAAAAACACCATCAGGACAAGCTTGTCCTTAAGTCACACATTCACATTTGCTTTGCTCTTAGAGTTAGGTGTGGAAATGTTTCTCGGACTGAAGGCTATTCCAATGCACCCCTGCACAAATCCCATAAAGTTAATGATGGGGGAAAAACCACCACAATGCCAAATCGTGGTCAGCCATGTTGCTGTATGTGTGGGTGGAAAACAACATATACAATTCGCACCATCGTCACATTTGATCTGCAGTGAATGCTCTTTTTTCCTCGCCTTTCCTCCTACCTATATCCCAATTTTCCACTTTTCCCTTTTGACTACTGAGAGAAATTGTGTCCCCACATTCATTTGAGAATTGATCTCTTCACACAACATCGTGTTTATATGTGATTTTTCCCCCCATAAAGCCCCAACTTCCATCGCATTCGGATCAGCCTGATTCTGTTGATTCTGTATCACACTTTCTGAGAAGCGGGACATGTTTTGAACGACTCTGCCCTCCACGGATGGCCTGACTTTGGACCAAAATTGTGGCGAAAACACGTCGCATGCAGAGATAACACGGACTAAGCCGAGTGTCGAGTGGCCCAAATGGTGCAGAGCCAGTGCGCCCCTAGTGGCTCACTTACGCATCTCCCATTTTAGACTTGTTTACCATCACTTCTTGCTCACGTGTCATATCGCACTCATACAGGAATTGTGTTTCATCTCCGTCGTCTTAATGATATTTGACAGATCATAAATCCCGATAGAAAAAATAAAATTAATTAAATCAATGACAATTTATTTCTTTCCTCATGAGAAAAAGAAGAAAAAAAAACGTCGAGTCTTTGCGAGACATCATTCGCCTTGTTGCTGAATGAAAACAAAGCAATTGTACGTCGACGTTGCGCCAACACCGCAGCAGCAGCAGCAGGCACATGAATAAAAACACTAAAGACAACTCTTCAAAACCTGGAACATAAAACATTGAAACATACACGAAGAACAGATTGCTGTTAATTGTCATTAAGGGGCACTGCGACCCAATGTCAACATGGTGACAGTGTGTCAACATGTGGCGTCTGACTGACTGATTTATAGCCCATACTTTTGCTAAAATACTTGTGTTTTATTGTTCGATTGAAACGAGGTTACTGTCGGTCACTTCGCTTCGCTAAACGGACCCAAAGCATCAAGTTAGCCAAATTGAGACTTCCTGCAGGTTGAATGTGCTTTCTGTAATAAAATGCAACCATTAAGATTTGATCAAACCCGCCCCTGAAATATCCTTATATAACCTAAAAAAAAAACTGTGCAGTTCCTTTAAACGGACGGGCATTAAAAGAGAATGTGGATGCGTGTTTTACCGTCTCGCTCTCTTCGTTATTATAAATATATTGTACCAAATAAAGAATGGGGGGCTTTTATTTTGTAGAACCTGACCGGAAGCGCTGCGTCTGACTGTCGCCAGCTCGCCACAGGTCCAAATCTCACACGAAAAGCCGACTGACATGGTGATAAAACAACGAAAATCCAGCAGAGAATACACTTGTCATTCTACTCACTCCACGGCAAAACCTTAAAGATTTAACGTCCATTGAACACATCGCAGTTATTGTTGAGCTTAGCGACGTTGAAACGAAGAAAAAAAAATCCACCAATAAAAAACATCATTTAACGCTCTCCAAAGCAACACATATTGCTCTTTCATGTGTAGTCACATCAAGCCCGAAACAGAGCAATATATGAAGAAATTGTGACATGAAAACAGACTATATGTAAACTGTAAAACGATGGTACTCATTGTTGAGCCAACAAAGAAACTCATATCCCCCCCACCCCCTCTCCTCTCCTCTCCTCTTCCTCCGTCAAGAAAAAACTCAAAACTCCAAACTCACCAACCTTGGTCCTGAGCGGCGTCAATATCCACTCTTTCTCTTTTCATTAATTGAAATACTTTGCCAAGAATAACTTCTAAGGGTTGAATTAACTGAAACCCACTCCTCCACTGTTGTGGTCCTCCGCTGCTCTGTGTCTGACAAAAACTGTTTCTTCTCCTTCCGCCAGGGTTTTATAGGACCGCTCGATGCGGAGCAGAGGAGACAGCAGCAGAGGTAACTAACGGTCACCGTTTGATGCCGCTCCCATATAAGGCAAGCACGTGCCCAGTCAAAACATCTCTTAAAGGGCCAGCCACACCTTAACGCCTAATTAATTACCATGAAGCTCAGGAAAGTTGAAGGCAATATTAATGAACTAATTTAACCAGGTGGAACTAGTCAGGGGGGATTTTGTTAGTTTATTGATTTGTATTGATGTGTATGCCTGCCACCACCAGCTGCCACGCAACCGGCAAATAATTGCTAGTCTCCTGTCGGATAGCAAACGGAAGACCGGTGACTCTGTGTTTACCTTTATGGTGGCTCAACCTAGAGCGTTGTTGCCAAAAACCTGAGGCTACACTACCAAAACCAGTCTAAGGCCAGACCTATTTTTGGAGAAAAATAGTTTTGTAGTTTGGTTTTGCCAAAATCGGTCCATCTAATTATCAACAAATCACAACAGAAAATGGTAAACAGGCTTGTTGATAGATAGATAGATAGATAGATAGATAGATAGATAGATAGATAGATAGATAGATAGATAGATAGATAGATAGATAGATAGATAGATAGATAGATAGATAGATGTCTGAGTTTTCAGTCGAAACTGTAACACTCTATTGGTCTTGAATCTTAAGTTTCCATGCAAACCTCCCCAGAATAAATATTTTGCCTCACTGACATCCGTCTCTTTCTTCTTCCAAAAAAAGCATTCCTTCCAGGTCAGTGTGAATGTGGCTGTGTTTGTGTGCGTTAGTCCTATGACAGACTGGCAATCTCGGTGCACCCTGCCTCTCACTCAATGTCTTTTGGGATACGCTCCAGCCCTACATGACCCTGAACAAGCTAAGCAGCTTAGAAAATGGACGTGGACGTTAACTTGCTATTGCTTCATTTGCACTCGCTGATCAAACCTGGACTGAGATCACAATAGGCCAAGGGCAGCACTTATCTTAGTCCTGTCGCTGTAAGACACTTGTTCAATGTGCCCTGCTGTTGATCTACCAATTGATTATACTAATTTCCCCTTGGGCACATTGATGATATCAAATTATTCTAACTTGGATAATAACACTTTTTGCAACCAAAAAGTCAAATAAAAGCTGTTCTTATTTTGTCAAAAACCAATAAGGAAGTAAGTAAATTGTTGAGAGTTGCGACAGGTTGTGAGCCGGCAGATGACATAAGGCCTTTTTCTATTTTCTATAATGTATATGCTTATTGTTTATTTAAATTATGTAAGACATGCAAAAACAAATACAAACAAAGTGAAACCTCTTGTTTTTGAATGTTTGTCTTTGTGTGAAACAGGAATATTCACAGCAACATTTCCACGAGTCAATAATTCATATCCCTATTATTGAAGCGTATTTCACGAAATCAAGTTAAAATGCACTTTGGTCTCCACTGTATCGCTGCCTGCTCGGTGAGTGTGGCCAGCCAATGGCAGATTGTGTTGGGCACGGCCACCAGGTAACTGGACCGCTCTCGGCTGCAACAGCATTCTGTTCAGGGGCAACTGTAAACACCTTACATTTGATCTGACACCGGTGTCTGGCTGGTTTATGTTTGTGAGACTGCATGGCTGCTTTCCAGACACACCAGATTAAACATATTTAATAAGTGGGAGAGAGGAAGGAACAACTGCACAACTATCATATCTTGTGTTAAAAGTTAACAATGCCGGTGGATTATTACCTCACATGCTTCGGGGTTAATCAACTCACCAGTGCATTAAACAGAACAGTTGGATGCACTCACCTCACTTTGACCCTGCATTGTGAAGGAGAAACACCATTCAAAATCAATAACTGACCCCACACTAACACTATCATACACTTTTGGACTGCCCTGTTGACAAATCCTCCAAATAAAGCAGCATTGTTCTTTAACACTCATCCTATTGGTTTGCTGGTTAGCTTTTGTTAATGTGTGTGAGTCTGATGTACAGTCGAGGCTAACTCATGTGCGAAGAGCAAGGCAACCATCTGGCCGTGATTATCTGGCCTGTAGAGAGCCTCCACTGTCTTTTACTCAGTTCCCTCTGCTTAAGGGCGCAATTAGTTTAAAGATGTTTTCCTTTTCCACTTAAATCCATAAATACCAACAAGGGATATGTTGTAAAGACAGAAGGTGCTTGAATATAATGTTAATTTAAACATCCCACCAGTTATCCACTCTATTGTTGTAGTATACAAAAATAAAAAAAAGGTTTGTCCTCCACTGACTTGGTTTAAATAGTAAAGTTAGTTAAATATATTGCAACGAGTGTTGATCGAATAAAGTGCAGAATCTACCAATACAACTTTAATCTTACAAGATTCAGCTGATTTAGTTTGAGGAAATAAGTGAACCTGATGACCTCCATATGACTAGGTTTGGCACAGGGAGCTCTGACTGGCTGCGGCAGCTGAAACAAGATAAGAAAAGGTAGCCGAGGGTCATTTACGGACCATTTCTCCTCCACTTGTGGATGAGTACTGTGAGGTCTCCCAGTAAGGGGTCTCATTAAACAGGATCCTCAATCAGCGTGATTAGTCATCTAATCCATTAAAGAAGCTCGAGAATTGTCTGCATGGATGGAGACGGGTGATAATCACTCACGGTGACGATAGGTCATTTTTTTTATCTGAAGAATTTAGGCCAACTTTGGGAGATTAAAGCCGTTTGTCATTTTCAAAGCATTAAGCATTAACAATGACTCTGAATAGATTCCTGATGTATGAAATGATTACATAGTACAGAGAGTGACTTTGAAACTAATTCTAACATAAAGACCAAAGATTCACAAAGTGATTAGGTATGAGTGGAGGTAGTGATTCCAAATGAGGTTTTTGTATTAACCTTTTTTTATTTTAATGAATCCTGAGGGTTTCTTTGAATGATTATAGACATCCTAAGTGGTTAAATGTAATCACCTTGTTAATTGGTTCATGCATAAAGAGACTGATTTAATTTGCTCTTCAATGTATACGTTTCAAAAGAGTTTAAAAAGTAATAAAATCATCATCATCAGTGTCATTTAAAGTGTTGCTTTCGTCATTTTGTAATTACATGGTGAATAAATGAATGCATTTCAAATGAAAATCCAAACAATGTAATGATTCACTGAACCCTGGCAAGTGAAATAGCTTTTCTTTATTGACACCTCCTGTACTTTCAGAGGGTCAGAGGTCAATGTGAGCAAACAGGCAAATTGCAAGAATGACATTGACCAAAAAAGACATGACAGATTCTAAATATTGTATGCAAATACAAGGTGTTTCCCTCTGCCCAAGCCAGTACAAAAGTTAGAGATGGAGAATGACAATAATAGTCCAGTTTTATCAAATTATACCAGAAGGAGAGATACAAATGTGTGGATATGAATCCAGTTGTGCCTAACGTTTATATAAAGAGTTCAGTCGTTCTCGTTCCCATTCCTTGTGATTATGTGTAGAAAACTGTCAATGCAGTTATTCCCACTGGCCTGAGAACAATGGTTTGTTATGGCTGGCACAGTGGGGGGGTAGCTTCCACACTCCGATGGGATCACTGGACCGGAAACAACTTAGGATGTTAAAACGCTCTCTGGAGGTTGTGGCTGCAAAGGTATGATAATTAGTTCATTATTGTAAGCTGCTTTTGATTAAAAGTTAGCGAGAAAAATGTAATGGAAGAAATCTTGACTAGTATCAGCACACACAGTTCCCCCAAATGGGCTGCTGCCGTACACATGGAGACAACTAAAGAAATGGTCGATTGTGAATCACTGACTCATGCTTTTTCAGCTGAGAGCCTGGTCTGTGTACCAAGAGGAGAAAATGGGGCACAGGGGGAATCATGTCAGGGTTTGAGCAGAAAGGATAAGGTGAAGAAGCTGTAATCACTTTCTAAGACACTGGATTTCTATGTGTCTCAAGGTTACTGGATCTTTTGGTTTTGGACAACACCATTTATATTTGTAGTGTTCATATTTTGGGCTCGCAGCTGTTTTGCACTGAAATGTGCCATGCAGCCTGTTGATTCACATGTCATATTCAGTTGAAAATGTTTTATAACGATCACTCAACCCTTAATTCGTGGGGGAAGCAATTTGACTGCGAATTGACTTCCACCATTTCATCAAAAAAAGAAGCGCGCACGCAAAACAATGTATCAGCTTCCTCGTTTTCACTTTGAACGATAGTAACCCGAGATATATCTGCTTCTGTGAATATATACCGGGTGGCAATGAAGGGTTTTCATCCTTTGACGGAATTAATGAAAACGCAACGGTCTGCGATTCCTTCTGGAAGTGTGTCCTGCACCAACCCACCACCCTTCAGCTATGCACGTGAATAAAACCAAAATAAACAGGCATGCCTGCATGATACAGGCGCCCACTAGAATGATGAGGAGAAGAAGACGAAGAGGAGGAGGAGGAGTAGGATGGACGGTTTGTCCGACAGTAACCCCAGTACAGAGAACGAAGGAGCAGGGGAGGTTTGTCCGATAGTAACCCCGGCACGAGGATGCAAGGCAGTAAAGGAGGGGGATGGTGTAGGACCGCCTATATCTGTCTTGACGCTGCAAAAATGTGTCACATCTACATGATTTGATGGTAACGAAATAACTGATTGTCCTCAATATACATCTGTTTCAATACAATATTAGCTTTTAGCCGAAAGCATATGTGGAACCGACGATTTTTATAGTGTGTATATGTTATTATTAATGTTGCAGCAAAAAGCATCGGATGAAGTGAACAAACGGTGGGAGAAATTTTGTCAAAAATGTCACACACATGATACACGGTGCGCAGAAAGAAAGACCTCCGCTGCAGGAATAGTGTTACATAAACATTGTTTTGGGTTTCTCCTGCTTGAAACGTCGACACTTCTGTAGCCTTCAAGTGCTGTCGGAAATCTCGTAATTGCAAATGAACGACCATTGTTTAGCACAGGTGTAAATGAATGAGCCGTGTTTGGTCCGCAGGTCCATGGTTTAGGTTTGTGTGTTGAGCGTGTTGAAAGAATGAATTATTTTTTACTGGGATCAGTTCTCAGGCAGTTTAATTATTTCAAAAATAATATAGTACAATCAAACAATTACAATTAAATTAAAGGACTTGCTTGTTGCATCTCCTTCTTTGTAGTTGAAGGGCACACATAATTTTTTTCAGGGTATTTTCATTTTTGTAGAATTATTATAAACAGCTCTTCTGCATATACTTTATATAAACTTCATATAAATTGTATATACTTTGCATTTTATTCTGTATGTACTTCATATACACATTGTATATGCTTTACATTTTTGCACTCTCTTTATTATTACATTTTTTTAAATTTAATATGCTCTGCTATTTTATTGTATTGCATATATTGAGTATTTTTCATACCTAATATTTGTATGTCTCCTATGTAACTTTGCTGCTGCTACAAACACATTTCCATCTGAGGATGAACAAAGTATCTATCTATCTATCTATCTATCTATCTATCTATCTATCTATCTATCTATCTATCTATCTATCTATCCATCCATCCATCCATCCATCCATCCATCCATCCATCCATCCATCCATCCATGCATCCATGCATCCATCTATCCATCCATCCTTTCATCCATCCATCCATCCTTCCTGCTCATGCACGAAACAAATATATAATAGCATTTGCAGTTGCGCATGTATCAGCATATTCACTGACACATAGTCCAACTCACTAGAACCTCCCATTGTTTCACCCATCAGCTAATAAATTGTCCTCTAATTTGTCAGCGGTTTGATTACTAATTGCCTTTCAAAGAATCCCGCTGACATCTTGAATGTACGAGCTTTTGGAAGGGACCGGGAATGCATCGTGGTTCGCCCGCCTGTGAGCTCGTGCTGCAGCCGTCAGAGAACTGGGTGAAAGGGGAATGATGTCACTGCCTGGCTGAGGCCGACCGAGGAGAACAATGAAGTCTCCAGACCTACTGGAAGTGGTTACGAGGCAAAAATAGAGCAGAAAAGAATCTGCTTTTTGTGTATTTATTCCCGAGGGGGATGCTAAATATATAAATATATCTGAACAGCATGTCTATGGATCTTCATCGATCTTAAAGGGTGCATTGTACCAGATAGTCTAACAGTAACAGTATTATGTATTATTATGAATCTCCCGTAGTTTTCGATAATTTGTATGACTTTATAATGCAAAGGATTTATTTTACAGACATATCTCATATATTTATAGTGAATAGAATAAATAGACAGACATATATTTCTGTATCTATGTATTACAGGGGCCATCTAGGTTGAAACTGTCAAGGAGAATTAGTCTATCTTTAAAATAATCTATAGGATTAATAACAAAAAGAGCCAAACACACTGTGCCTCGGCTGAGTGTAATGGTGGCCCTCCGCTGTCTAGGACTTTCCCCTTTTCATGCATTCTTCATTTCACGGGTGACTTTGAAGATAACAACTAGAACAGATCACGATTCACAGGCCTCCATATATGGAAAACCAACTCGTCCAGCATGTCTTTCAGGGAAAACGACTTAAATGTTGTTAGCGTCAAGCTGAACTTGACATTTGATCAAATTATCTAAACCATCACTTCTGTTCCTGATTCAGTTTTGATGTCACATATCGTGCTCTGAACATTTCACTGGGTACATTTAGTTCATAATCATCTCCAACAAGGTGAATGCACAAAGGACTGGAAGAGCCAAGGAGAATGTACAATGCATGTGCTGTGCCGTTCTTTGTGACCCACCAGCTTCCCAAAGCACTCAATGTCCACCGATGACTTCGTCACCCGTGTGACCTGTGAACACTTCAAAAAGATTTGCTGGAGATTCATGTTGACATAGAGCAATTTAATAACACTCTTCCTTAAACACACACTCGCACAAGTCTCTCTCGCTTCATCTGGCAGCAGGTGACTCATGAGTGTGTGTGCGTGTGTGTGTGTTTGTTTTGCGTGCTGGTTTAGAGAGTCTAACATCCTCTTTCTCTCAGCGATATGTGTCAAAGGGCAAAGTTTCCTGACAGTCATTTGTTGTGGGTTGATGTTAAATTAGCCAAGTGAGCGCAGACCTTCAACAGTTAGGAATAAGATGGATTGTTTTCTCAAAGGAATAGATATTTTCATTGAATTATCCCTTGTGCCTTTATACATTTTCTGTGACCCTGTAAAGGAACAGTGTGTGTGTAGGCATTTAGGGCGATCAAGTGGCAGAAATGAAATGTATCATTAATAAGAGTGTTTCATTTAGTAAATAATCGATTTAAAATTCTACTTGTTGTTGCAATCTAACCTCATCACTCGATGCCGCCAAAACCTACAAATGTCAAGTCAGATAAACCCCAAAAATAAAAATAAAAAACCCTTTCACATGGAAAAAAGGGAAGACCCCTTTGGGAGAGCAACAGGGAAAGCAACATATGTCACTTAGTAATGTGCATTGAAGAGACAGGAATTCATATAGAAGGAGAGAGGAGAGGTGAGAGGAGCCCAGTGTATCCTAAAATGGCCCTCAGGCCTATTGCTATACGCCTAGACTATATCTAACTAGGGGCATATCTGGGGGCTGAACCCCGGGCAAACCTGAGCCAGCCATAACTATAAGCGCTCCTAAAGAGGAACGTCTTACGTCTACTTTTGAGGTGGCTGTGTCTGCGCCCCGGACTGAAAGTGGAAGCTCTTTGCACAGAGGAGGAGCTACAAAGGTATAAATATCAAACACGTATAGGTTACTGTCTATACTGTACATATAGGTCTGGAAAAAAAGCAGATGGAACTAATTTCATTAACAAAGGCTCCTTTCCTTTTGAACCCCAATTAAGCTTTGCCAGTGAAGGAAGCATACCAGCAGAGCCCTGAAACTGGAAAGACTAAATGGGATGCAGCCCTTGTTAATGTCAATAATTACCTGCTTTTCCTGGTTTGACATGTGAAGATAATCTGTTGTGTAAAAGGTTGTTAATCCCCCGCTAGGATTACCGGGTCACTGCATGTCAATGCATTACAGAGCAAAGAAATTGGGATTTTGAATAAGAATAGATGGTTTTAGACATAATGCAATGGGCACTTATAAATATTGAGGCACATGCAAATGAATGCATGACAATATATTTGCTGTAGAAGTGAGACAATATAAAGATATATAATTGATGTGCACAAATGTTCCTTTCCTTGAAATACCTTTATATCTATATATCTATCAAGGTGCAGTCATTTCAGTATTCTTCCAATATTCTTTAAGGGATGTCTCATTGTCTCATTGTTGTGTAACATTCCTACAATTTGTGCTTTTTATTTCCCAATTATCATTATTATTTTTGAAAGATGGACTGAAGAGTCATAGCGGGATTATTAACAAAGTAATCTTTGATCGATTGGTTTCGTCTGTTCTTATACCAGATGGTAGACGGTGCTTCACATTCCCAGATTAGCGGGAAATATTCATGATGAATGAAGGATTCAAAGAACTAACATACCACAGCACTGGAGGACTGTGTGTCCTGGCCAGTTGAATGTGAGGCTGGCTCGTGTCAACGAGACATCATAACACACTCGGCAAAGCCCTTATCTGGATTTACTAAGCTTTCCAAGAAACATGTTAGGTTTGTGTAATTAATCAAGATGGAAGTATTATGAGTCTATGGATTGAATGGATAACATTTATAAGGTTTCACCAAGCAGGCTCATCACATTATGTGAGCTCCAACTGACCTCGAGGTGTTTTAGTTTGAAAATCCCATTCAACCGGGGGAAAACAAAAGATCTTATTACAAACATTATAATATATTTGAGACTCAAGGGAAGCGTATAAGATGTATATGCGATGCAGAGTTTAGCGTAGGTGAAAGTTGTTTGTTAAATACAGTGTGTTGCATAATGCATTCATATCGTGTTATCAGTGGGCGACCCACAGGATCCTCCTATAAGTCACCCGACCACTGCGTGTGTGTGTGTGTGTGTGTGTGTGTGTGTGTGTGTGTGTGTGTGTGTGCGTGCGTGTGTGTGTGTGTGTGTGTGTGTGTGGTGCGTGTGTGTGTGTATAGGGCATTTATTGGTGTTCGTGTTAGAGGGCTTGGAAGGTTGAGTGTGTTTGCAACAACTCACATCTTTGTTTGTACGTATGAGTTGGAGTTTCAGATTGTCAGTCGTGTGTTTAGAGGTGAAGTAAACATGTGTTTCTTTTATTCAATATTCTTCTCATCCATCTTTGCTGAAGAGGGCATTTTATTTAGAGGTCAAATGTTCAGGGTCCATCGGCGTGTGTGCATGGATACATCTGAAGTCTAAAAAAAACAATCACCAGATTGTTTTCTTTTTCTTGATCATATGAGTGTTCTCTCTGGCCTTTTTTGTAAATTGTGCTGTGTGTGTGTGTGTGTGTGTATCAGTGTGCTGACTCGCCATCTGTTGTATAGTGGTCTATTCATCTCAAACAGCTGGCGGCCATACTGGCCCCTGTCTATTCTCTCTCTATCTGTCTGTCTGCTGTTCTGTTCTCAGGCTGGTTATTCAGGTCTCTCACCGCTGTGGAATCCCGGGAATATCACAAAAATAAAATAAACTGTTTTCCAGATTATAGATTTATTTGCGGATTTCAGAGAATATCATGGTTTTCAGTTCAGCTGTAAGGTTGGCGTTTACCTTTCTGTCACTTCGCTGAATAACTGACATAAATTTTGTTTACAAGTCAGTAATAGCCTCTTTTTTTTTCTTTCTTTTTTTACAGAAACTCACACTTAAAAAACGTACATTGTGTTTGTTTCGGTTCCTACATATAAAGTGTGCTGGGATAAAAATTGTACATTAAAGGTAAAGTTGTATCTTTTATGTCATGATTTTCACATTCAGATTTAAAATGAAGGGAATCATGGCCAAATAACATGTTCAAATAACAGACTGTCACACAGAAGCCCAAATAACAGATCTAAAAAATAAATAGCAAAAGGTTAAAAATATCACATAAAAGCAATATAGAACATATTCAAAACAAACAGCAAATTGCAAATAAATTACCAGTGTTGTTCAGCAACATGTATATTCAGTGTTAGAAGTGTTGAATTTGCATGTTATATCCTGTTATAACATGCAAATTCATTTGCATGCATGTTTCTATTATATATATATATATATATATATATATATATATATATATATATATATATATATATATATATATATATATATATATAGCATTGGCTGAATTAATTTTTGTCCTTGCAGCTGAAGAAACCCACAGTTGTTTCCATGACAGAAACTGAACTTCACCCTCATCATGATGTTAAAAAGGTAGATTGTCTTTCAGGGAAAAACCCAGGTCGTTCACAACTTTTATTTTCTGTGTCAAAACTAAATTATGTGACACAAACAAAAGGACGTTGGTCGTGCAGAGCTCGACACCCTGTAAACAACAAAAACAAGCCAGTTGAGAAAACGCCTCCACCAATTTGACAACACACGACTGCAATTAGAGAAAACACTGCAATACTGTATACAAAAACGTGCTTAAGGGTCATAGTGGTTTCTATTGAGCCTGATGTAAAACATCAGAATAGGTGAACGTGAGTATTTATCACATATTTCTTGTCATTCGATTAAACAGAAATAGCTTTCACTTCAATCTGTTTGTTGTATCCAGCTAAAAGACAATAGAAGCTGCATTGAACCAAAGGGAAACAATGAATCGATGCATGTTTGCTCAAAGGGTGGTGACCTTGAAGCAACAATAAAAGGAGGATGATGTGGAAATGTGGCGAGATGCAACGCAAAACTAAAATTGACAACAGCTCATATAATGTAGCCGGTGAACCAAATTCTACAGGAAGGGTCTGAGGAAGGGGGGAGGCCTGTAGACAGAGGGGTCATTACACTACAATGCATTGTGTGTGTGTGTGTGTGTGTGTGTGTGTGTGTGTGTGTGTGCGTGTGTGTGTGCGTGTGTGTGTGTGTGTGTGTGTGTGTGTGTGTGTGTGTGTGTGTGTGTGTGTGCGTGTGTGTGTGTGTGTGTGTGTGTGTGTGTGTGTGAAGTGTGAATGTGTGGCCTTAGATTTTAGACCGGTCTTGCTACATTCATTTTGGACCCAATCTGATCCTAAAATTGTGTTGACCTGAATATGAAAGTAGTGTGAACAAACTACGAATTCAGTGATGAGTCTGTTCGTCGCTCTTTCTCAGGTCATTTGTCACTTTTACTCTCCCGTACTTTGCATCTGTCTCTCGCATGTGACATCTGACACCTGAGGAATCCAGAGTCTGCGTTTGGAGAGAGAGAGCAACGCTGTTATGTTGTGTTTGTGCATTCTCTCTCTCTCTTTCTCTCTCTCTCTCTCTTTCTGTCTCTCTCTCCCCCACTTCTCTCTCTCGACCCACCATCTGCTAGTTGTCCCATATTTTCTTTCTCTCTTTCTGCTGCGGTGGTTGTTTTCTCCGGTCCATGCCCCTGTTTGACTCTGCTGATTAAGCAAAACATTTCCTTGCCCCACGCAAGTTCTACATGTACACACACACACACACACACACACACACACACACACACACACACACACACACACACACACACACACACACACACACAAACATGCTCAGAGTTACCTGTGAGCATTTAGAAAATATCTATTATATTTAAGTTGCTCAGCTCTGAAATGTCTTCGGAAGTTAGTCTGCAAATCCAGTCAAGAGTTTTTTTTCTTGACCACAAAGGATCAAATCTGCCAAATATGTGTAAAATGTCCCTGGATATTCAAACTAGAGTGTCATGCTCTCAACAGAAGAGGAAAGGGCAGATTAAACATCACATTAAGGCATGGCATAAAATAAGTTATGTACACGTGTACATGTACACAAGTTATTCAACTTGTGTACATGCATGGGTCCATACTGGACACAAACGCGTACACACACATGCACACACACGTGTACACACACACACACACACACACACACACACACACACACACACACACACACACACACACACACACACACACACACACACACACAGATTATTACAGCAAAGCTCTTCTGTAGGTCCCAAAGGAGATCCCACGGCTATTTTCAGCAGTGTGGAGGACTTAATACTCAGTGAGAGAGAGTTTATAGAAACAGGATTGAATAACATAGGCGATCCTCTCTCGACTGAAGGAGTCAGGATTATTGCTTCGTCATTGTCATGATGACATAAGTCAAGTCAGAATTTGAAAGGAACAGGTTGACATCTTCAGAAATATGTTTATTCATTTTTTTTTGCGAAGAGTTTGATGGGAAAAATCAATACCACTCATGTCTGTTTACACATGAGTATCTTCAGCCAGCAGTTGATTGGCTTAAAGATTGGAATTGAAACAGATGGTCCGACTCGGTCGTAAAGTAAATAAGATTAGCCCAAAAGCAGTTATATCATATATGTTGTTTACGTGTACAGATACAAATATAAAAACATGTGTTTATTTTAATTTATATCTCAATTACGTTTAAAAAAAGAAATTTAAGTCAAAATTTTTAACATTTTATTATGTCATTTATTGTACAGAAATAACATACAGACACAAAATAACATACTGACACAAAAGTGGTATCGATCTGCTCAACAAACTTGAGTTAACAAAGTGAACGAATACATCTCTCAAAATGTCCATGAACTATTCCTTTCAGGCTGGATGAGATCACATTACAAAGCAATGCTTTGCTTATTAATAATTTGTGTAGTATAATCATCCAAAATCTTCTTCCCAGTTCCCCGTTGTCCTAAGATATCCTGTATAATCAACATGGAGGCCAACTGTCTGAACCAAAGAATTCTGTTTTATTGTCGTCTGTACTTTTTCTTTTTCAAAATAATATGTTTCAGCAGCTCCTGTAATGTAAATGTGGAAAGTACTTTATCATCCAGAGACACGATACAGCTGGATGTATTATTGTGCAGTAAAGATTAGAACCATTTTGTTCTGGCAATGGGAGCACTGCAGGGCCGTTCAAATGGACGCTCAAAGCAAAGGTGTGTGAGCCTCCTGCCTGCAACTAAAAAAAAAGCAGAAAGATGAAAAGAAGATAAGACGATGAAAAACGACAAAGAGCAGCAGATCAAAAGAGGAGGAGAGCCTCGGGGCAGCAAAGGGAGATAGTGAAACAAGATTTAAAAAAAAAAACAAATGAGGTCAAACAAAGAGCAACACAGTGAAGAAAAAGCCTGGCAAAAATGAGGAGGGGAGAGAGCGGAGGTATGCAGGTGAGACGGGAAGAAAGAGGGAGAGGAGGGAGAGAGGAAGCAGCACAGCTGCCCCACGAAGAAACAGATGAGCCTCTTTTTCATTTCCCCCCTCATGCTGCTCTCTCCTCATCCACGTGAGAGAGGAGGGGAAGGACGGTGAGGCAGGGAAGTTGTGAGGAGAAGAGGGAAGAGGAATGCCGCTGCATCCTACTTCATCCATTAGCCAACCACTGCACCGTCAAGTTGTTTGCTTGAATATATAGTTGTGAAAAGATCTTTCGGACCAAAAGGGGATAAAAAGGTTGTTAGGAGTAGGTATTGTGGTATTAACCACAATTTGAACATGTCGAATACACCAAAATAAACTTGGAATAAGACCTCAAAAAAAGCAAGACCAAATGAAGACCAACAATTACTACAACAAGCATTTCATAATGGTCTGACATTAAATCCCACCAGTATTGAGGAAGTTAGTCTGTCTTTACCTTAAAAGAAGAAGCGAGAATAATGAAATATTTCGAAATTTGTGTTGTGAAATGTGACGGTACAGATTGGTGTGAATGTACACATCCAAATACACACACACACACACGCACACGCATGCGGAAACACGCACACTGATGGACACACATACACACACACACGGTCTCAGAGTAAGCTGGTTTGGTGATTTTCTGGTTTAATGAGTTGGGGATAGAAATAAATCTGTTTTGGCTGGAGGAATGGGGAAATCGACTTCAGTATTCCATCATCATTTAGTCAGCCATGTTCAGTCTAAAAAAACAAACCTCTAGGGATTACTAATCCTTGCGCATTCACATCACGTATTTTATACTAAAAATGGATTTGAATTAGGATAACATTTATCAAATGCTGTGTCTAGAA
Source organism: Clinocottus analis (assembly GCF_023055335.1). Taxonomy (NCBI): domain Eukaryota; kingdom Metazoa; phylum Chordata; class Actinopteri; order Perciformes; family Cottidae; genus Clinocottus; species Clinocottus analis. The sequence continues at coordinate 2,348,661 of NW_027176009.1, read as the reverse complement.
CAAAGGAAAACGTTTGGCTAATACATTCTCATGTGTCTCTGGTTTGAAATCTAGAGGTAAGTCATAACCTCAGACATTGCACAAGCACTTATTTTGTGGAAGAAGAGCCTTTGCTTCCTTGAAGTGGTCAATGAGTCATTTTGAAACCTTTTAAGGCCAGATCCGAAGGTGGCATTTTTCCTTCAAAATTTTAGGAAACCTGAGTAATTCACAAATGCAGGATTAGTTTGGCAGTGAGCATCGACGTGAATCAGCAAGCGTTGGGCCATCACGGACACTTCTTCGAAGGAAATACGTGTTAGTCTCCACTGCCTGTCTCATAGTGTGGGATGTCTCTCCGTCTGTATATGTTTGCTGAAAGAGGAAAAAGCCTCTCACTCATGGATATCCCGTGCCATCATTAACAGGGACAATCACTGGTTCTACAAAACTAAACTGAAACAAAATTTGAAGTAAAACTAGACGAGTGGCCTTCAACTGTTACAACATAGATAAAAAAAGAAAAGAAAGAAAACCAGCTTCATTTCAGAGCACATTATCTTTGAATTTAAAATGTAATCACCGTTCGAATGACACGTTTTGACAATTTTTACGTATCCTTGTTGGACATAACACATTTCTAATTGCATGTAACTGGCCTTGTTTGCAGCACTTAGTTGGATCACAGGTGTTACTAATTACAATAACGACGTCCCTGATGCATTCAATGCCCCCTGTGAACCGTAACGCGTGACAGTGAGAGCGCAGGAACAATGCCAGGGCCCTGAAACTGAAGCAGGATGATCACAACTATCCAATGCAAATCAGCTCGCTTCAAGAAAGTTGAATACTCTTGATATGACGTGTCTGGAAGATATTCACTTCATAAATTGACTCACTACTTGACACAAGTGAAAAATATCATCGCAACGCAACTATGACTCCGTGTAGTTTGAATACAGGACAATCTTAGCATCGTCTCGTTCTTCTTCTCTTCTCTTGCATCTCACCTCTTTTATGTCTCTTTTTACATCTGCACTGCTCATTTTAATTGCGTCTCATTCCCGGAAATGTGGCGCCGGCAGCGTCTGTCGTAAATGCTGTGGAGGCCTCGGGGTCTTCGTCGAGTCTGGTTCGTCTCACAGGGGCATCGTGTCAATGTCACAGTGTCCATAATACTTTGCATGTGATTTCTTACGTGTTTTTCCATGTGAATCAGTGTTCTGCATGTCCCACTTTTATTTGTGAATGTACCCAATATGTGTGTGTTTATGAGAATGCCAGTGTTTGTTATATAAATTACCAGCAGGTCTGAGCCTGTGGAGTGACTCAGCAGCAGCGGAAAAGATGGACTCTAGTGCCATCTACTGTTCTCTGTGTGGAAACGCACTTCTACCAGAACAAAAAACATCTGTTCATTTGTGTGTGCATAGTAAATTACCTATTATATATATATATATATATATATATATATATATATATATATATATATATATATATATATATATGTATAAATCTGGGAAAAATTCAAAATGTTCTTTTATAGTGGGCCAGCATAGACATCCAGTTATTAAATAAACTATAGTTCTTTGTTAAAAAGGGGATTTCTTTTGATATTTTGCATTCATAATATAAGGTGCAGGTTTTGGGTTGTGATCTATATATTTATCATAAACTGCTCTTATATACTTCACATACACTTCATATACATTGTATTTACTTTGCATTTTTGCACTTTATTATTACATTTTCTTACATTTGTCTCCAATAACATTGCCCCCCCAGGAATAAATAAAGTATCTATCTATCTATCTATCTATCTATCTATCTATCTATCTATCTATCTATCTATCTATCTATCTATCTATCGCTCATGGTTTCAGCAAAACTGATCTAGTAAATTCATATTTCTACTGCTTTTTATGCCTCAACTCAGCATATACAATAGATTGTACAGCCAAGTTACTTGATATCATCCAACTATTGTGTTATATGGCACCTTTTGTTATATTTTTTGTGTTTATGTAATAATGACGAGGGGGAAGTGTGAAAATCTTGTTTTAGAATCTTTTATTATGAAGATGTACTGTTTTTTTTTTTTTTTTTGTAACTAAAAATGTGCATGAGCTCATTCAGATAAGAAACAACATTTCTCCTTTATACAATATGACATTTTGCAGTGTTGGTGACTGACAACACCAGCACCTCAGTCTCTTTATTCTTCAACAAAATGTAATTTCCTGCCTTGGAAATGTCCCTTTAAAAGCAATGCTTTTCATTCAAATTCAAGTAGATAAATCGATTTAATTGGTATTCAAAATTCTTCCAAAGAGCAGGTTGTAAAGTTTAATTCAACATTGTACAGCAATAAGTCATGTTCATGTGCAAGCAACGGTAGTTTTATCCTAATGAAACCCCCTGGCTGACATTTGAACATTTCTGTTAATAGTGATTCTGGTAAAGGGCAAGAAAGTGCTGAAAAAAATATATAAATAAGAGAATTACAAAACCCTCAATATCTCTACTTGTAGATTAAATTCTAGGTCTAAGAGATCTGAAATTGCAGCTCTGCACTGGATGATATGGACACCTGTGTGCTCTTGTGATTGTCAGACCAACAACAATACAACATATGGAAGATAAGTTATATAACTAACACACTTTTTTTATGTCAGGCAATACAAGCAGGTGTGACAACATGGGGTGAATAAATATTGTGAACATCTGAAAACAACTCTCAAATGCTTTGAGCGTCTCTCGTATCTCATCAGCAGTTAATGGTATTCCTCACATGTCCCCACAGCTCAGTGACCCACAGGTTAGCCCCCAAGTCTGTCAAATATTGCATTTCCTGAAGTTCTGTGCTCATATATATATATATATTATTTGCTTACATTATTGACTTTTCCCCGATGGGCTGCCATGGCAGCAGACCCTCCTCATGAATACTTCCAGCCCCGATGGAGTGACATCCCTCAACGCAGATCTCCATCAATCCCGCATTCCTGGTCTTTAGTTCTGTGACGTCCCCTGCCATACTTTGTCTTCCAAAAACCTCCACCTTCTCCCAAAAGGTTGCGTTGAAATGTTTGTACAGCTTCCAGTCGATGGCATTCAACTGCAGGGCCCCAGATAGGATGGATTCCTTATGGGAGTTGAGCTTGAAAAAGAGGATCTTATCTTATTGTCATCTTATCCTCACATGGTATCCTCCAGCTCAGAGGAACGATGTGACCAAAGTACTGAAAGGCTTACTCAAGGAGCTCTGATGGATTTTGTAATATTAGCACAGGAGCGAGGCATTAGAAGCCAATAAAGTCAGCACAGAGAATGATTGAGCGTCCCCATAATTAATGTTAGCATATTTACTATCATGTGCAGGATCAACAGATTCAACGTTTAACACTTCTTTCTATCAGATTATTTCTCATTTCTTTCCAAGTTTTCAATGTGTTGTGACAGGCATACAATACAAGCATTGTATCACTGTACTACGTATAATTAAAATTCACAGATTGATCTGCGGCTCTTGTTGCTGCAGCACATCAACTGTCACGACAATAATAAACACATGCGGCCCTTAAATGTAATTGAGACAACTGCAGTTGAGAGTGGCTCAAAAGTCATGACTATATTACTGAATGTGAAATCTTAAAATGCCAAGACACATTACTATTATTCAGCACTGCCCCATTGTCCAACTTTTAGGTGCCAACGCAAACAGTGTATACTACACAACACGTGACGAGACAGTCAATATTCTTTATTTGTATTTGCATTTGCAGAATGAGTGATTGCTTTATATTTTGTGGAAACAAATAAATGACTAGTTTGAAAAAAGTTCAGAAAATACCCGGCACAACAAGATATTATTGGCTTCATATTCCAGTTTATCCTGAATAGTACTGTCAATAGATAACCAGTTCACCAAGGATTAAAAAAAAAGGAGCGGGGAGTCAATAAATTCAACCTGTTAGGCACATACATTGAATTCTATATTAATATTCTACACAATAAGTGAATAACCATCTTTTGAAGTTGAACACGTTATTACCAGAAGCCAGATTTATGTTATACATTTAGGCTATAGCTTATCTCTAGATAAAAACACACTTACATAAGTATATACATAGTTTGTAAAGTTAGATAATAAGTTATCGATAAAAGGTAAAAAAAAAAATCGGAGTTAATAACAACCCACATATCCATTGCCCCTTCAACTGAAGGAAGGAATATAATGATCCAGATGGAAATCTTTGTTATATAACGCTAAAGAGTAATCTTCTGTTGACTTGAATCAACGAGAAATATTCAATTCACTGAAGAAGAACAATACATAAAAAACAGTTAAAGGATAAGTCAAGTGCAGTAAAGATTTGCAGAGGGAAAAGCTAACACTTCAGTCGTTGGACGCTCACATCAAATTTCTTCTCGCCGCGACGAGTATTTCATATCTCATCTTTGTATGACCTCGTTTGCCTTGTATGAGGCCCTGCATGATACTCTGAGCCCAATCTCCACACCGACCCAATCCGATTCAAACGCCTGTTCTGGTTTATTGCGTCCCAGGTGTGGAAGAGCAAAGGAAAGGATATGACACACGCATCCCAGATGGCACGCCTTCCTGCAGCATCCTGTCCGCTCAGCAGAGGGCCCCATCTCACCGTTTAGCCAAACTGAGGAGATTTTACTCAAAATGGAAATGATCGAAGAAACCTAAAAAAAATGATCCATCATTCACGATTTCCGAGCAGACTGTAAGAGTTCACTTCCTCCAAGAAGAGCAGAATAAGCTAATTTAAAAATGGCCGTGACAGAGTCTGCCACGCTGATCGGCACAATGCTTTTTTTTGCCTCAGCATCTCAACGTCACTTTATTTATTTCATTTATTCAGAGACAAAGTGATTCTTGAATTCCACTTTCCTTTGACATTTTGCACATAGATTACTTCTGACATGTACGAAGAAGAAGAAGAAACCCACACACTATAATCTGCATTTGACTTCATGAGCTTTCAGCCCTTCAGTTACAAAGAATACACAGCACATTGCAGAGTAATTATCCCCATTGCAAAACACATCTGTGTATTCCTGACAGGATCACACCAAAGGGAGGACTTCAGATTACACAGATTATAAAATAACATGATTTATGACCACCATTACACAACGGTTCATTGATATATTTAGATAACGACGTGCAGCTGTCAAGGAGCTCTTTTGAAGAAAATAAGTTTTGTTTTACGACGCTGCAGATGCAAATCTGATATTGTAATTTTTATGAGGTGCTTTAAATAATACTTCCATAAAAAGTTTCTCTTTTTTGCAAATTAACTCTACGGGGCAGGAAAAAAAACTCTATGACATTTTAGATTTTGGTTTTCCTTTTGTTAAAACCTTTTCCATGTAATGCATCTCAGTGTGTACAGCAGTTGTGTGACAGGGACCACTCATACACTGTCATGGTTGGTAAAGGATAGTCACGAGAACCTAAACAAAAACAGTTTGAGGAAAGGCTGAAGACTAAATCAGGAATAGTATCAGTACATTTAGTCTGAGTTTACGCCAAAGCTACAAAAACACGAGCGGGAGAAGTTTGGTGGAGTAACACGACTGTCCCAATTACTGTGCATCATGAGGCCGAGCATGTTATCCCATTTCAAAAACTTGCATCTTTTTTGTGCCTAAATTTGGGGAAAGTGAAGTGGAACTTCACCAGGCTGAATTCCCGGAGCCAAACATTGGGCTCGGGAATTAGTTTGAGTGACACTTTTCGTTCTGTTTTGGTTCCCTCAAAGTCCTGCTGCTCATTAGTCAAGTGTAAGAGAACGCGGTGTTCCAGGCTCGCGAATCTATAAATGTGAAACACCATATTCCTAAAAAAAATAAACAAACTTAGTCGTCTTAACTACATGCTGCTGGATAATTAAGAGTTTCAAAACCTAATCGCTCGCAGGCAGAAGCTGTTTTACAGCCACAATTATTTAAAAAAAAGAGCATGAAAACGGTGTTCACAGATTTTCTTTGATTAAAAAAAAAAAATTGCGACAGACCACATTCATCTGTGGTAATGGCTCCATATTTCAAATCCGATCACTGAATTTATTTTAGGCAAAATAAACGTCAGTTTGGTCTGATGGATGTGAAAACTAGAAACATACACTTACTGTTATATGTTAGTCATCAATGGAACTGACACACACACACACACACACACACACACACACACACACACACACACACACAGAAACGCAAACACAGAAACACAAACACACACAAGCCTGACAGCTACGCTATCTATAATGGATACTGTTCCACTGTGTTATTCCAGTCATGGAGTGTCACTTGCTCGTAAATCAGATCCTGGGAGCCAGAATAGTCTGTTGTGCTGAAACCCCAATTGAAAAAAAAATGTCCTTAGTGCTCCATCACATTCAGCCCAATCTAATCATTACGTGTGGAGAAGCAAACTTTGTTACTGCAATATATTTGAATCATGAATTTCTGCACTGAAACCGGGTTGTGTATCATTTTCCCGATGCATGGTAACTGCCAACTCGTGTCCAGATTTGCACTGAGAAGGCTGAGATAACGTTTAATGGACAAACATAAACTGTCAGGCAAGAGAGCGGGGGGGGGGGAAGAAAAAAAAAATCTGTTTTTAGTTTCGATGTTACAAACACTTTAAAAGTTTACTTTCGTCATTAAACTCAAAAGTTACTTCAAGTCTGTCTTCATGAGCGACTCTCTCCATGGTGCTGAGAGAGTGACAGCTCTCTCTACTGCTCACTTGAACTTTCTGCAGCCGCTCCTCTGTTGCGAGCAGTACGGACGCTTTTTAGGATCTGTGGTTTGAGGCAAAATGAGCTGTGGGCTCAATTTCCGTTACTCATGCCAATATTACTAAAAAAAAAAGACCATTGCCATACACTGCTTGGCTAAAAAAAAGGTCATGCACACTAATATTTCGTTGGACCGTCACATCCCAAAGATTCTCAATGGGGTTAAGGTCTGGACTCCGTGTGTGAACATGATGTCTCATGGCTCCCTGAACCACTCTTTCACAATTTGAGCCCGATGAATCCTGGCATTGTCATCTTGGAATATACTCGTGCCATAAGGGAATAAAAAATCCATTGATGGAATAACCTGGTTATTGCTGAACTTGGTCGTTGCTGAACCTAGACCTGAGCAACTGCAGCAACCCCAGATCATAGCACTGCCCCCACAGGCTTGTACAGTAGGCAGTAGTAGTTAAATCCAGGTGGAGACTTTTTTTTGGGGCCATGCAGTGTATATTTTCATGTATTAAAATCATATATACAAATATATATATGAACTTTAATATAAACTATGATACAAGGCCCGTGAAGCTTCAGGATTAGATTAAAATGTAGAAGCCACTGTAATGTCCTCACCATTTGAGCGGACAAAAAAAATGACCACTAACTGTCACACACATGAAGTGTCGGGAACTCTGGGAAAGATGTTAGTTGCGAGGCAATGCGGCTTTGAACTTGTCAAATCTTGCCAGACAGCATCTCATTGACTCTTGAAGCATTACAGTGACTTGAGCATTGATGCCCCACCCCAGTATGTGTTGTGTCTGCATGCGGTTTTGAAGGGCAAGAATAAAGGACAGGGTCCTCATTTGATGCTGAAATGACCCTCTACACAAGGCGACCTCCAGTATATCACAGCCCCGTTTTCCTTTACAGCGCCACAAAATGAATTCAATTTCCATAAACATTTTTCCAAAGAGCTCGTGCAGCACAAGCTGCGTGTTTCGGACAAACAACTGGCCAACAGCAGCAGGCATTCAGAGCGCTGCAGAAAGCTGAGGTGAGAGATAAGACAGAAGGAGGATGGGTGATAAACTCACCCCGCTACGCAATAAAAAAAATGAAAAGAAAATGTCCTTCTAGCGAATGAAAAACCGTATTTGCATATGAATAGTAAGAATAGGATGAATCAGAACCGTGGCGAGGCATGCAGGCAAAAACACTGAATTTCATGCACTGGTCAATTTGAGGATTTTGGGCTATTTTGATTGCATAACATGCCTTCTTTCACATGAGTGGAAAGGAAATATACAGGTGTTTATTTGTCTACTTTTTCTATTTGCTTCTGTAGATTTCTCCGAAATTGTCCAAAAGGTAGCAAAAGGTAATGCTTCTCTGCTTATTTAAACATCAAACTTCAGAAAAGTCGTGGTGCAAAACGTAATCGTTTTAAAGGAACAGTGTGTCACAATTTAGGGAGATTGATTGGCAGAAATGGAATACAATATTCATAGATATATTTCCATGAGGGCAACATCTCACGAACTAAGAATTGTGGGGATTTGTTTAGAAAACACCCTGTACATCCATATAGGAAGCGTGCTGGGTCCTCTTCCACGTTGCATTGTCGTGTTTCTACAGGACGGACACTGGCTCTGAGCGCGTTTTGCGTTTTACATGAATTCACTGTTGGTATGTGTTCCAAAAAAACGGTATTAAATGGTATTAAATTTATAAATAGCTTGGATGCTTTGTGATAAAAAAAGTGCATTATTGATAAGCCCCAATGTTCCTGGTTTTTAATCCGTACTTCAGTTTTATGTCTTTGTTTTTTTTTTGGAAACTTCTCTGCTGGATAAGACAAAGCAGCCGGGAGTACAGAAGACAATAGGCCAGAGGAAGAATGACCGATACCGATGGATGTGTTCATTCACACACACAGAAAAGAAAAACAGCAGTTGACAGTATTTTCTGATTCATGGAGTAATAAAAAGAGATATCCAAACTCCAAAGATCCAAACATGTTGATTTTTCCGATTCTGTTTTGCAAAGTAGCACACATTTAAAGGGACTCATTTCCATATTTAAACATAATTCCAGAAAACATTGAATACAAAACATCATTTCCATGATATATAGGCTATCAAGTGGATATTTATTGCTTACATTTTTTTGTTGTCTTCCCCTTAACAACTACCCCATCTGGAGCATGAATGAAGGTGGGCCTCCCACACAGTAGGGGCATGAACATTATGGCCTGTATGTGTTATCTCTCTCTTTCTTATTTCATTAAACAAAGGCTTGAGGAACAATTTGTACATGTTTTCCTATTTTTTCTCTATAAAATGGGCTGTTGGCGCAGGGAGAGAGAATCACACAGGCGATTTCTGGTTGAAGGTGCAAACGGGGGCCATTGTTTCCTCTCCTTGGGAATGAAAGACTCCTCTGACTTTGCAGGGGATTTCGAAGTCAGGCAAGCATGTCCAAACACACACACACACACACACACCCACACACACATATACACCCACACGCGCGTGCACACACACCTTCAAGCCTTTTGACTCAACTCCTTCTCTTCCATGTCTCTCGCTCCTCCACTTTCTCCTTAATTAGTTTGCCTCTCGTGTTCTTCCCATCGTTCTTCTCCAGTTTTTCTCCATTCTCTCGCTGCCTGTCCTGCTTTTAAAAAGCAATATGTTTTCTTTGCAACAAATGAGATTTCACATAGTTTCAGTGGGGAGGATATGTGTGCTCAAATGACTAAGAGGAGGAACAACTTGTGTTTTTTTGAGGCCGGAAATAAACTTGTTTTTCCCCCCAGCCAGCGTGTTATTTGACCTGGAAGCTCTGCATCGGATTTATCTGAAAAATTAACCTCATTTATGACTCTTTCTTATGTAGAATATGTTCAGGTTCTCAAGGTGAGCCCGGCCTATCCACACAGAGGCTTCTGTCATTTAGAGATAGATAATAGATCCATCTATATCACACAAATATCATCATTAACATTAACATCTACATCCTCATTGACTTTCAGACTTGATTTGGGAGGATCTGAAATATTCATAGCATCCCAACAGGTAATCAGAACTGTAATCAGGTTACAGGAAAGCACACACACGCACGCACACACACACACACACACACACACACACACACACACACACACACTACGTATGTCTCCTCACAGTGCATGCAGGTTAACAGCTGCTGAACACAGGGATGTTAAATATTTCAGCGGGTAAACACATTCTCTCACCAGCCCGCCTCCCCTGCCGGCGTACTGGGAGGTGTTATGCACAAAAAGCACTTCCATGACTTATTTATGCCACAGAGATGTATGTCAAATGATGAATGATGGAAGGGAATAATATTAATTTGTGCTCATTACGAGGGCGATTGTTGCACTGTGTTTATTAAGACGGTTTATTTCAAAGTTGTTGACCCGTTCGTTGACAAGTTAACTTTATCATCAACAGCAATGAACTTTACTCAGGTTTTTGTGACTTTTATTTCGGTATCCATGATCCCCGTCAACTTTTACATGAACTTTTCAGAACATTTCCAGAACTGTTTCAAAGTCCATCATCATAGAGTGATTTGTATACACTCGGATGGTTCCTGGTTCAAATCCAGGACCTTCTGGTGCTCAAAACTACTCAGAGGCCAAAGACCCGGAGGTTGGAGACCTATAATTGCCCATGGGTGTGATTGTGAGTGGAGGTCCCTCCAGACCTCCTTTTTTTTCGTGATTGAACATTTGTAAAACTGAGCTTATGGTGGCTGAATGTTTTCTTCGCCTAAGCTGCAAACTCCCAACTGATTGGGATTCATAATTTAGTTTCTCTGTTTATTGATCCTTTTTTTTTTTGGGAAAGCTTTTTAGGTAGCGGCACTAGGCCAGAAAACGTGGGAGGAAGAGAGTGCAATCGAACCAGAAGATGTTGCAGTTACATGGTCTTTAATTAAAAAATGCTTGAACAAGTATGGCTTTGTAAAATAACTCATAAGGCATCATAGGCCCTTTGTCTAGTTCTGCATTGCTGGAGAAGTGGGCCCCGCCCGCCACACTTTCAAGGGCTATGGGGCGTATAGTTTACGACCAGAAGTGTGAAAGAATAAAGTTTGTGTCTTGTCAGCAGTATTCTTGTCACTCTAGTGGGGGTCAGGGCAGCTGTTAAGACACTTAAGCTGGCAATAAAACACACTGAATGTAGTTTTAGACAGAGGAGTGACTACAGGAGACGGGGAGTTATTACAGTGCCATCAGGGGGAGTTTGAGCCTCAAGGAAATGTTGCTGTGGGAGTTTCCTCTTGTTCGATAGCATTTTTAATTAGGGTGGATGAATTTGTGAAATACAGACTACACAAAAGTACATTCATAACCCTGTAACAGCAAAGTCTTTCAGATATTTCATGGTGGTGCAGTGCAGGTGACCAAAAAGGTTCCTTCACATCCGATGTTTCCTGCTCCATCCTCTTGCTCCTGAATCCTCTCGGCGTCTTTCATGTCCCTCTGCTTCCTAGAAATCCAGATGCAGTGACCTGAATGCCCGTGTGTGTGTGTGTGTGTGTGTGTTTGTGTGGCCTTGAGATAAGCTGCATTAGATGTACCTGCACACCCTGTAAAAATAACTCTGCTTAACCCATTCATTTAAATAGAGCTAATTAGATGAGCTGTCTGGGGAGAAAGCCCTCACTGGGCCATTTGTGTGTGTGTGTGTGTGTGTGTGTGTGTGTGTGTGTGTGTGTGTGTGTAGCAGGATTTGCACAAGATAAATGAATGCTGCTTAACAGTGCAGTAAATACAGAGGTCTCAGAAGGATAGTACTCCTCTTGCTCTCTCTACTTTCTGTGTAACTCTCTCTCTCTCTCTCTCTCTCTCTCTCTCTCTCCGATACGCACACATTTATATTTGGTCCACCACACGCTCTTATTTATACTTGAGATAGATTTAAGAACGTAGATCCTTTTATTACAAAACTCAATGTGGTACGTTCTCATCGAATTAGCTGATGAATATTCAGACACTGTAAGTAGAATACAAACACAGCACAACAGGGAATTCCTTGTGAGGAGGTGTAAAGTCCAACAGTGTTCATTGATGCAGATTTAGCTCATTTTGCACCTGTTTTATATTGTAGTCACGAGGCGCTAAAAAACTCTTATTGCACAGTGAAAAAAAAAATACAAGACCTCTAATAACTGAACTGAAAATACTATTTAAAGTGTCCTGATTTATCACAGCGTTTCCTGTGTTTTAGGACGTGCACATCCTTTGTATGTTTGGTTAATTTCTCTTTAATCTCTTCTACTTGTATGATATTAGAGCCTTTCCTGTTTACTGTTTAGTCTGTTAGGTTCAGTCATCTCCTTAGTTATCTTATCATGAAATATCACGGGCATCCATCACTGCAGGTGCTGATGCGAGTGAATTGTGGCTGTGGCATAAACGCATGTTTCAAAAAGATATCAGTAGAGCGGAGTAATGAAACAATACAAAGCATCATTGATGATGAGAACTCGGGTCGCTATAAAGTAAGCAGAATGATAGCACAAACTCAGAGATGCCGGAATTAATCAGTCAGGTATGGCAAGCAATAATTTCAGTCCGCCACATCAAAAGCTGCCACGGTTGACAAAGGATTGTGTGGAAATAAACAGCAGCGTCAAGATAAGACGAATCTCTCGAGACAGGTGGAGTGAGCGTGGAAAAAGAAAAAAAAAAGTGACTTTATCCTTCAATCAAAGTGGCAGGCGGTTATTTCTTTTAATGCGGGATCCCATTTCAAGTCAATTTAGTTTCCCATTAAAAACGTAATTGCAGCACCAGATTCAGATTCAATCAAAGCTTCAAAATCAAAAGTAAAATTATATGAAATAAATTATAGCCTGTGAGAGAGTGGCTGGGCGAATCATTCTCATGCCAATTCTCAGTCTCTCCAAGCTAATCCACTGTCTTTCCCTTTGGCCAATCATCAGCCTCATCATCTTGTATGAATGTGAGAGCAAAACTGGTCGAACAGAAAGAAATAGCTTTGGTCACTTTTGCTAAGGCACGGCTCCCAGTGGTTTTCCCGAGCTGGTGAAAAGTTACAGCCGTTGTTCACACAAGTGCGGTCAGGACTGGTGGCAGCTCAGCACACTCAGCGCCGCAGAAGTTGTTGAAGGAGAAGGTTACCCGGTTCAAGGTCAAATCTGTAATATTGCTTCGCACACAGTGACTGCAATTTACTGGTGAGGGCTTTAAAGTGTTGCAGATCAGTGCCAGTCACTCATCTGGCCGCTGAGACGTAAAGCTGTGTCAGCAGGCGCGAGCTGTCCAGCAACTATCTCTCCTGAACTATATGCTGGCCTCCCCATTTTGGGCAACTTTATCGAAAACCGGAGTAAAAAAAAAAAAAAATGCTTGCGAAGGTGGACCAGGCAGCAGAGCTTGAAAGTCCCAAATCTTATTACTCCCCCTTTTTTACAATAAAAAAAATTCACATCATTATTATTTTTTATACGAAGAATGTTTAACTTACCTTCTCACTTCTCCTTTCTCAGTTTATAGCCGACAGGGCGGGACACCTGCAGGAAAACAGTTATTAATTGTTTACAACGTGTTTTTGTTGCTGTGGTGTACTTCCTGCCAAGTAATACAATTAACATGAAAATTAAGAGGTTGTATTGTAATTTATGCCCTTAGATGCCCCATATTTTAATTAGCTATTTATGTTATTCCCCCTTGTTTTATGTCTTAATTAATTCAAATGAATTCATATTTTACAAGGGTCACTACGAGTCATGGAGTTGGAACAACTATGACGCACAGTAGCCACAAAAGCTAGCTAGCTAATTTGTGATGCACTTATTGGCCAGGGACTGTAAATGGGGACGCGTCTGCAAATGTTGCAGTCCCCCACAGCTACCACGAGATGCTACTGAAGAGCCATAATGTATTTCCAACAGCAACATCTTCCCAGTCTGGACTGCGGCTCAAACTTGTGACCTTCCAAACACAAGCTTCTAATCTCAGGCCCACAAACTCCCTCGCCGTGTGCGCATGTGGACGGACCGTAACGACACGAGACAGCTGCCGGTGCACTCCGGGCTCAGAAGGTGGACGGCAGCGGGCAGCGAACATTTCTTGAACCTTCCTTTGATGTGTATCCGAGGACTCAGGGAATCATTTGTTCAGGGAATCCAGCTCTTATGTTGTGTTCATTACAGTCCACCGTTGCTTCATTACAAACAGAGAACAGCAATGGAGATTGAAGAGCTATTGCTGCGGTGCCGAAGTAGACTGTTATGGACAAGCACACTCGTCTCATCAGCCCAAATCAAAAAGTGGGTCTGCACTCAAAGCAGAGTGTCTCTTCCCTGCTAATTGAGACGCTGCAGAGTCAACCTATTTACCCAAATGGACTACTGCTGTAGAGCGTGCACAAATACGTTCCCTGCACACACAAAAAAAGAGAAGAAATGAAACGCAGAACTTTTAATATACTGACGTCATCTTCAAAACTTCTGCCTCAGTGCCACTAGTGGTGAAGTTTAAAGCTCCCTTCTTTTAATAATATCACGAGAAATGTGGAAGAGACGGACAGAGAGAAAGTGCTGATGTGCCATATATCAGCATATGAAAAAATAATGCTCCTTAGATTTTATTAGAGGTAAACTGAGAAGAAGAGAGGGGAGGAAAACAAAGGAAATTAAGAATGCAAAGATTGCACTGCAGAAGATGGTAAATGTCTACATGTGGCCATCACTCATCCCCTGTGGTGTGGGTGTGTGTGTGTGTGTGTGTGTGTGTGTGTGTGTGTGTGTGTGTGTCTCGTCCATTAGTCACTGAGAGCTTCCTGAACGAGGTGCTCCTAATTGCCCAAATCTGCTGGGAGTTACTTTTGTACTCTTTCTCTCCCCCCACATTCCCTCTCTTACTCTCTTTTTTTTCCCAATTACATTTTTCTTTTCTTTTGTTGTTCTCTAACTCTCCTCTTTTTTTTTTTTGCCCTCTTGCTCTCTTTTCCGGTCATTTATCTTTGCCTCAGGTTTTGGTTATTTTCAGTTTGGGCCTTTTTCTTTCGCTACATCGTGTCTTCGGGTTGCTTCCACTGTGTGGATTCTGTCTGCGTGTTACAGCTGCATTGACCCACGGGGCCGGTGGGGGGATGGTGGATGTGTATATGTCCTGCTGAACGTGTGCATGTATATTAATGTCAGTGTTAGGCAGCTGACATTATGAGGCACTCGACATAATAACTTTTTCACGAGTGTAAGTGCGTTATAATTTTCAGTAATCACATGACAGTTGTCATCTTTATTGTCATCTCTATGTATTACGTGTGTGTATGCCTGAGAAAGACTCGATGTGTGTGTGTGTGTGGGGGTATGTGTATATATATATATATATATATATATGTCCACTTGGCAACAAACTAAAAAGCGTGTCTCGGTGAATCAGATGGCTGCATTGTGTCATTGGTCTGGCTGGCTGACATTCAGATTGTCTGGAGATATCCTGAGGCCGCTGCAGAGAAATGTAACCTGAGTCACTGTACAGGGCCAGGATATGAAGTCGATTAAGTGGGCGGGGTAAGAGAGAGAGAGAGAGAGAGAGAGAGAGAGAGAGAGAGAGAGAGAGAGAGAGAGAGAGAGAGAGAGAGAGAGAGAGAGAGAGAGAGAGAGAGAGAGAGAGAGAGAGAGAGAGAGAGAGAGAGAGAGAGAGTCTGGATAGAGCTGCGAGGGACCTTTTAAGCAGAGCGGTTTGAACATTTTCTTTTTCGTGGCATCTCTCACCACTCCTATCTCCTCTCCTCTCGTCTCCTCTCTTTTCCTCCAGAAGTATGCGTTGCTCGTCCATCTGGCGTCTATCCTACATTGACCCTGCAATACTTTACAAATTTGTGTAAATGTGGTGACATTGTCACTGTTTGGCTCTATTACTGTGTTGCATCTTTTGAAAATGTATTTTTAGAGAATTTTGTGTTTGGTCATTTGGTCCCCATGAAAAATCTGGGCTGCCCTGTGTTTTTTGTTTTCGTTTATTGTTACACACCTTTTACCAAGTCAAATGCCCTCTACATGTAACATATGCGGCAATAAACAGTTCTGATTCAGATTTCAATTGTTGAGAACCAACAGACCATAGCCTTTTCAAAATATGACTTTTTTAAATGTACTTCACTGATCAGATGTTTCCTCCATTTGTTTTCCTTGAACGTTTCACCTTGAGCTCCTTTCTACATTTGTCTGCAGAAACATCCGGCATAACAGCTGTAACACATACACAGCCAGGCCCTCTGCCGTTCAACCACGGAGAATTCATGATAAACATTTCAATTTCATCTCGATGTCAGCCGGGACCAGACCT
Organism: Clinocottus analis; assembly: GCF_023055335.1. Classification (NCBI taxonomy): domain Eukaryota; kingdom Metazoa; phylum Chordata; class Actinopteri; order Perciformes; family Cottidae; genus Clinocottus; species Clinocottus analis. Next base: position 2,332,539 of record NW_027176009.1, on the reverse strand, counting down.
GATCTTACGAAGGCTTTCTGGCATGTTTTTGATAACTTCGCCTCAGTGATGCTGCACAGAAGTGAGCCGGCGCAGATAGTCAGAAGCACGTTTTCACACATCCGCCTCCTTGGCACTGCACAATTATCTCAGGTTTCTTTTATCTGGACGGACATAGTTTCTTTTAAATAATTTAAATACAGATGAATTCAAATCGCTGTTTGCCTGTGATTACAGGTTTTGCTCTCGAGGCATCTTTATAGACGCTTGCATGCTTACTCCAGATCAGTTGCCCTATTAAGAGTTCAGTCGGGAAGCTAATCAATGGGAAGGTTGGGTTTACCGCTTAAGGCTGCACATTATAGCTCTGATTACGAGTCTGCACGAACATATTCAGCGGTTGTTTGGATCTTTGGATGCTGAGGACAGATTTTTCTCCACAGCATTGTGTTTGTCCGGGTCTGGAGAACCGATCATTTTGCACTGATCTCTTTCATAAAGTGCTCTGCTGAAGGGCTCGTTGCCCCGACTGACACTGTTGTCATCAGCATTTATTCTTCCCCTCATGGCTTCTCTTGTTTCAAGGTAATCTTAATGACCCCTAACTTGAATTTCTACTTTCAATCCAACACAAGACTCTCATTCTTCCATATCTCTCTCTCTGTCTCTTTCTCCTTGACGGCGCATACATCTTAAAACAGCTTTCCGCTACGTTTTTTAATCCTAATCAATGACAAAGCAATAGAAGCTCCAGAAACTGAAAGCCGCACTCTCAATCACCAACATTCAAATCCCTTTTGCTTCTGCAGTCAGTAGATGTTGCTCTTGTCCCAAAGTACAGTTGTTTTTGACAAAAAATACAAATCGTATGAAACAAATAATAATAAAAAAAAGTCCTGTTCTTTGTCAGAAGCAGAAATGTAGTGGGAATTCAGAATCTGGGTGAATCATAATGTGCAGTTGGAAAACGTCATGAGGGAAAATCCTCTAATAGAAGCCAAATAAAAATAAATATAAAAGTTGTTTTTTCTCCTACCCGCCATATTTTCACAAGGATTTCTGACAGTCCTGTCAATCAAAATCCGGAGAACCTGGTTTAGTTCATCACACTTGACTGGTCGTCCTAATAAGACGGAGATAAAACAACACGGAACAACGTTTGGATGCTTTTTAACATTTCAAAATGCAGCCCACAATATGGTTCACTGGTCACGGTGGTGGAAAACATAATGCAGATAAACAACACTAAATTTAGCACCATCAGTTTCATATTCACACCCTGAGAATATTCTTGCTTTAATATGCATAGTTCCATATGGCTCGAGAATACTCGAGTGGAGGGCGCACAGAGAAGATGAGTCTTTGCAGCATGAATAAAAGACATGGGAAAATAGCATCATTATCATTATGATTTTATTTCTATTTCAGCGTCTTCGTATTGCCATTCCTCTCTTTAATGTTTTGGTGTCACATTTTCATTCTGTGCAGCACATTCAACATGAACTTGGATTTATGTAATATCCTTTCCCTTTCTGTCTGCACACCCTCCGTTGTTACTTAATAATCCTAATCACTTGATGAGCTCTTAAACAGAACAGATTAGGAAAGAAAAAAACGTGTGCAGTGAGAACAATAGTTGTAATTATGTATTTTTTAAAAATGTTACCTGAAAACATTACCTGTACATTTTCAATGGGATCGTTGCCCCTTTGAAATGACACCCAGGCAAAGTGTGAACAGCACCGAGTTCAACTTCAGTTCATTAAGCTTTGTTGGTAAAGTGGATGATGAAGAGCAAAGGGGCTGAAGAGGCTTTTATTAGCCAGCGGCATTTTAAAATGCGCGCCCGAGGGGAACGTCTCAAATGAAGACCGGCGTGGGAGGAGGGCAACACATTTGTCAAAGTGCAATGTTCATGATTATTTTAAACCGAGGAAACAAATACATAAAAACGGTCACTCTCTTTGCTTCGGAGGCTACTCGATGAAGACGGAGGAGATACGCTGATATCAGAAAATAATGCACAAGGCCACAGAATCTCTCAAAATGCCCTCGTGGCTAATTGCTAATTATCTTTGATCCAACCTTTATTTAGTTTTACGGTCACTGTAACACACCCTACGGGGAAATTGCGAATCCCAAATAGAGTTGCTATGGTTACTTGTAATGAAATGCAGTGTGCTATTCACGAGCATCAATTTAGTGATAACAGTGATGAATCCTGTTACTCATAAACATGTCTGAATCGTTTAAACAACTACAGAAACTTCCCACGCGCAAACCCTTATTTCCTCTTGTTCTCCGGAGGGCTACCACTAGCTTACAGACGTTCATTTGAGCGTTTTCATTGGCCCAGAGTTTAATATGTTCAAGGTTCGATTAATAAAAAAAAAAGTTGATGTGAGTCCGAGCTCATAAAAGTGTCACAAGTTATCTTCAACTTCAAGTGCAGTTCAGCATCTCTCAGCTTGAGGACGGCTCATTTCATTTAGACGGCCTATTGTTGCAGTGTATGATACAGCAACCGATTCTGCCCCCCAATGGGTCCAATAACGTAGTTTGGTTCGTGCCCTTCAGCTTCAAACTATGGAACGTACTTCTCCAGCGTCATGCGTGTACACATGTGTGTCACTAAATGCACAGTGTCTTTTCAAAATTAACTTCCGTTGTTCAGAAAAGAGCGCGGTTGACGTTTGCAGACACCTCAGATGTCAGACATTTCAGAACTCCCCTTCAGTCGTGTGAAACAGGTCTGAGGTCATTTTCTCGATTTGACATAATTTCTTACGTTCACCATTTTAAACATCTTTTCTTCACCCTGACTAAGAAGTATCTTATAATCTGATACTACTCTAACCTTGTGAAGCCATTAGGGGCTTATACAGATACCACAAGATGACACACACACACACACACACACACACACACACACACACACACCTAATCTATCTTAGTCTCTTAATTGTTTTTCCCTCCCTCCTGCACTCTCTCTTCTTCCAATCACTCTCTCACTCTCCCCAACACTACATCTACCTTAGACAATTAATGCTGACTCCAGCGCTGTAAAGAGCGGTCTGGTAAAACTCTGTTAGCACGCTCGTGCGAGCACACACACACACACACACACACACACACACACACACACACAGTGGGTGTTAGTGGGGTGCAGTGGGGAGGACAGCACGCATCAGCTATCTGCCAACCCCCCTGCGAGACACAGTAAACTCCACCTCCCTCACGTACACCGTATGAAGATAATTGCCACAGAGTGAAAGCATCTTCCGTCTCCTATAATGAACTCCCAACCCTCCCTCCCTTTCCCCTGTTCCCCTTCCCTCCTCATCCATCTCTTCCATTTTACCCTCTGTGTTCCATCTCTCATCTGTCTCTTTACCCCAATTCTTTAAAATGATCTCACTCCTTCCCCTTCACCTCCTTCCTCTTCAGACCTCCTCTCTCCTCTCCTCCCCTCTCCTCTTTATCTGTGTTCTCGCAACACCTCCTCTTTTTAAAAAGTATCTGCTCCCTTCACACTCTCAGTTCGACTCCGCCCTTGTTCTCAGTTGCTACCATCTCGAACAGCATGTCATTAGAACACCAACCTATTTTTAGGCCCTTTCCTTGAAAACTGAATACCCAAACTAAAAATGGTGTCTCTCTGCAGCCACTAGGGCTATTTGAATTATGTTGGTGTTCAGAAGTGTAAATATGTGTCTATATGTTATTGGCTAAGAGTAAATGAAGATGGCACAAAAAATGAAAAGGTTTGCTAGAAAAAAAACACACTTTCAGGATGAAACTTTCTTTGAAACGATGCAGCTGTGAGGTCCAACGCTAACCCAAATGCTAACACAATAAGTGAACATTCACATTTGCACACGTCTGTGACATTTGAAATTTTCTCATGTACCAAACCATATATTTCACCTATATATTACTTATGGTGTTCAATACATCTAAATACAGCAGTTTGGGGCTTTTTTTTTTTTTTTTTTATAAAACAAGCTATGATTTATAGTTCTATATAACAATGGCTAAGGGGGATTGATTTTTAAAAGGTTAAGGCCATTATTGAGCTCACCCACAGGGCTTTTAGTCTCTGCTTACATTGATCAGTTGACACTATATTTTATATTCCACTCCCTCTTTATAAGTATGTCTATGTCTAATTCAGGCAATCCAGCAATCTATAATGAATGAACTGTTGGAGTGTATGGAGTTTACAGCCGAATAAATCCCTCTTGACACAGTGATTTTTTTTCCATTCTTCCATGACTCCATCCATTCACGTTGTCCAGTTGATGATCATACATATTCAAGGCATTGAGGGACCTCGTGTTGAAACATGTATTTTGAGCTGTGCCAGAGAACCTGCTTGTGCTGGTTTTCAATACAGGCCCTCATTGGGGATTATGGGTGATCAGGATTTGCAGGTCTACGTTTGTATTCCCTGCAGCAGTTTGTCAAAGCCTTGCGAATCAATACAACAGTTCTGCGGAGCGTTTTAGTATCTTTCAGCCCGTTGTTTTTTTGTTTTCATGGCATTGACTTCAGTGTTTTGGTTCACCAGGTCATAGCTTTTATCAACCATGTTTCCAGCACACTTGGATTCCGACAACATCTCTTGACTTAATGTACTATGCGCTAGAGACATTTTTGCCAATATCCATTGCCCGGAAAAGCCTGTGCTGTGTTGAAAAAAGAAGCTGATCATGCCAAGATGGCTTCATCAAGGGGACATTGCAGAGTTGAGTTGAATGTGGCCCGGGGCCAAAGCTGGGGTTGGTCCTGTGTTCTGGATTTGATAATGTGACTGAATAGTGAGTACAGAATAATTTATTTTACTAAAGATGCCCCTGCAGAAACACGGGAGCAGGGAGGATTGTTTCTGGCATATTCTTTGTGGAGTGAAATGACAATCAATAATTGATTAGGTTGCTAATTAGCTTTTTAAATTACCAAAGAAATGCAAAAGTTTGTGAAGTGGAGTGGTGTGACACTGTCGAGGGAGGAAAAGGAATTTGATAATTGTGTGTGTGTTTGTGTGTGCATGTGTGTGT